>NW_016158759.1:0-50591 GCF_001687245.7 Rhagoletis zephyria
AAAATTTAATTTTTAAAGAGAATTTAAATTTGTGTACCTAACATATCACTTAAGGGAAATTGTCAGAAAATAAGAAATCATTTTCCATTTAAATTACTGATGAAACCGGCTATAAGACCACGATTTGTTTAAACAAGATAAGGAAATACTAAAAATTTTAAAGACCGAATTTTTAAAATAATTTTTTACATAAAAATAAGAAGAAGAAATCACAGTAAGTAAACTCGTTGTATTAAATTTTAAGTAAAGACTTGATTGAAAAATTAAAAAATATATATACCAAAAAATAATTGAAAAAATACAAAAGTCAACAAAAAATTTTACAAATTATTATTTTTCACTTAGAAATTNAAAAAATGCTTGTCGCCAAAATTTACCAAATTTATTAGAAAAAACTGCTTTGGCAAATATAAGGAAATATCGAAAAAAGAGTTTAAAAAAATGGAAATGTTAATTTTTTTACTTAAAAATTGGAAGAATTAAAAACAACAATGATTAAAATGTCGCCAGATGAATTGGAGATATAGTACAAGCCATAGCTGCTATTTTAGAGATTACCACATCTCCTCATAAGACTTCTTCATCGAGTTAACTGCAATTTGAACCAATGACTCTGGCTTACTCAGTGAGCCAAGTGCGCAATGCAAACTACGAGCACCATATGAAAATTACTATTGATATTCTACAGAATTTTTAATTAAAACAGCCTCAAGCGTAATAAAATTGTTGAATATAAATTTATATAAGGAAAGCAAAAAAAACTTTGTTTTTAGCACACAAATTATTACTAAAAATAGAAATAACAAATCAATGAATTGGTTTTTATGTAGGCACACATTATTTTTTTTTATTACATACGACCTTGAGCTCAATAAAACTGTTGAATATAATTGTTATAAGGCCACAAAATAAAAAAAAGAATTAAAAAGAAAGATCAAAGAAATGTGGTTCAAATTCTGAATAAAATATGTAAAAAATTTAGCAAAGTTTTAGCAGTGCGTAAAAAAATGTTAGAGGAATATTATAAAAATAATATTATTTAGAACAAGATTTAAGGTAAACTAAAAGGAAAAATTGAATTTTTTTAATTTAAAAGAAAAAAAATTTATTTATTTTTTTTTTATTTGATAAAAATTAAATTATTTGATTTTAAAGTTAAAAATTAAAATTAAAAAATTTATCCTTAAAATTTTTTTGCGTATGAAGGGGGAGTTTCAGAGTTCAATAATTACCGCTTCAACATAAAAATTAAAAAATAAAAACTAAAAAAAAGTGGAAGAAAGAAATTTTTACTTGAAAATGTGTTTATTTAGCCATTCATAATTTACAGTAGCACCCGTAGTTATTTTCTTACAGGTTTGTGGCCGTGAAGGGTCATTAAATGAAAATTACACAGGAACATGCAACAAAAAAACTACATACAACCAAAATATTTCGCATAATGATAATGAATGAAAATTTTCTGATGCGGGTATACAAATTAGTTACTATCGACAGCATTCTCTATTCTAGCACTACAATAAAATAAGCCAACATCTACTGATATTGTAGGGCAAAAAATGAAAAAAAAAATTACTCTGCACCTGCAAACGTACCCTCCACATTCAAATGAATGGCATGACGATCGGTGCCGCGCTCATTCTCCACAACCAAATAATAGGGACGCGAATCGTGTTCATCGGTGTGTAGAATATGCAAAGTGGAGAGGTAGCAATCCTCGCGTGAGTCCTGCAACATGTCGTCGGCGCGAAAGCGGTCTGTGTTTAGAGCGACAAGCAATCGCAAGTAAAAGTAGGGCGAAAGGCAAACGACGACAGCAATGAAGTGTTATGAAGTTCGACGGTCGGTTGGTTGGTTGGTTGGTTGGTTGGTTGGTTGGTTGGTTGGTTTGAATGTTGCGTGAGTGTGAATTTTCAAAGTTTCGTTGTACGCGTGATGCCAAAGTCAAAGTGATTGACGTGCGTGCCAATGTCAGGCGTGTGAAAGCAGCACAGCACAAGCGACAAGTGCAACAAGTGTGACATGTACGCGTACACATATGTATGTATGTATGTATGTATGTAATGTGGTGTGCCATGCAAGGCGATGTTATGCAACAATTGATTGAGTTAACATGAGCACGAGCGTGAGCATTGACGCGTATAGTGTTAATTGGTAGGCAGGCGGCAGGCATGCGCGCGCGTGTGTGTGTGTGTAGTTGTTGCCGTTTTTGTTGTTAATTACGATGTTCAGTGTCGCCAAGCATTCATTGCTCATTGAGTTGCAAATGCGAAATTTTTGCGTGGTTGTTGTCGTTGTTGATCATTCATGTTGCACAATGCACAATGAATATTGATGTCAGATGTTTGGTGGCCGCAGCAACAAAACCCATTAATGCATCCAATGCGTGATTAACGCACAGATGATAGGAGCAGCAGCAGCAGCAGCAGCCGTAACACCAGAAGTTTTCAATCATTTTTGCGTTATGTGTTGGTTTGCGGAGTTGTTGTTATTTTGCCGTAGTTTCAATTTTATTTGCGGCACAGTGCCATCGGGCAAGTCGATTAACGGTTTTTGTTTTTGTTAGTTTTGTTGTTGTTTCCACATGCACATATGTATTTTGATTAAGGCAACCATTTTTTTTCAATTTGAGTCGAATTTTTTCGTTGTCATTCACAGCATTTGTTGTTGTTGTAGTTTGCATTCAATTTTTGTTGTTGTTGTCGGCAATGTTTTTGCCGCCATTTGGAATTTATGAATGCAGCAGTGTTGTTATTATTTTCCGAATCACAATCAATATGCAGCAGCGTTCACATGAAAAGAAAGAAGAGCAAACAGAAAATGGAAATGAGAAGAAGTGATTAAAAATTTTGCAGTTCATAACAACGTATTGATTGCAACGCAATTGGTATTAAACTTTCAGCTGTATGCGGATAAGATTTTTATATGGTTTTTTGCATTTGCTGACAGTTAGGAACTCACTTTCTTTAAAAATAATACACAAAGCTGTACCTATTCTTGANAAAAAATTTTGCAGTTCATAACAACGTATTGATTGCAACGCAATTGGTATTAAACTTTCAGCTGTATGCTGATAAGATTTTTATATGGTTTTTTGCATTTGCTGACAGTTAGGAACTCACTTTCTTTAAAAATAATACACAAAGCTGTACCTATTCTTGACTAAGTCAGAGAAACAACTTTCACAACATCCATTGACTAATTGAGTTTCTCAAAATCAGCTAATGTATTAAAGCTTAAAAATTTGCAGAACTCTATGCAAATAAGCTTTTTCAGCTTTTGTTCTCAGAACTTAAAAGAACTTCTAAATGCCGGGACATTTCCTTTTTCTCGCAGAATTTTACGCTAATAGCCTTTTCCTAGAAGCTAAAATATTCTGTTATGTTCTCAGTAATTAAAAAAAAACTTCTAAATGCCGGGATCAGTGGCGGATCCAGCGGGGGGCGGGGGATTTGGGGGTTAAACTGCGTGTTAGTCAGTAGCGGGCCCACGGTGGTATTTTAATGCATAAACGCCATATTAAAAAACACCTCCCGTGGGTCCGTCACTCACTGACACGTAGTTTAACCCCCAAAACCGCCCCTGGCCGGGATGTTTCCTTTTTACGCAGAATTTATGCTAATAGCCTTTTCCTAGAAGCTGCAATATTCTATTATGTTCTCAGTAATTAAAAGAACTTAAAAATGCAGAGGCATTTTATATTACTTGTCTGAAAAAAAACATTCCCAAGAATTGATGCTAAGGCTTTATCCAGTACATTTGTACGTATATGGATCAGCAGAAGAAATGGTAGAAACCATGTGGGAAAAAATTAGTAAAGTTTGTACAAAAGCCACTCAGTAATTATGTGAAAATAGGCAGAAGGTACGAACATGGCAGTTTAAAAAGTCCACTAGAAATTATATTAGTAGAAAAGTGTGTTCACAAACGGGGCCAGTTTTTGCAGATACGAGTATAGACGATTTCTGATAAAAGACAAATATGTATGTATGTAAATTAGGGCGGGCAAAGTTTTTTTTTGACTACGCGTGTATAGCATTGCATATATGCCGAAGAAACCATGTGTCTAAAATCAATGTGGAATATGCTAAATTACAAAACTAGGTTTCGAAGAAAATGTCAAAATTTTTTTGTCAATGTTTTAAAGAAAACATAAGCACAGAAATGGATCCTCATAACAAAAAACCCCTTTTTAGCATTTTTTCTACAAAATTGAAGTACTTCTTTACGACACTACAGNGGGGTTTGGGGGTTAAAAACTACGTGTTAGTCAGTAGTGGACCCACGGGGAATATGCTAAATTACAAAACTAGGTTTCGAAGAAAATGTCAAAATTTTCTTGTCAATGTTTTAAAGAAAACATAAGCACAGAAATGGATCCTCATAACAAAAAACCTTTTTTTAGCATTTTTTCTACAAAATTGAAGTACTTCTTTACGACACTACAGCAAAATGCTAATAAACTTAGCGGAACCATTCTCACACATAGGCCAAGAATATTTAGTAGCGCCGTAATATTATATAGAATAATTATCCCTTTCCATGCTATGAGCTTTACCTATGGTCTTATTTCCGCCTGTGAGATCTCAGCCAGGCGTCCGTAATTTTTTTCTATGCTCTTGCAACTATAAAATTGGTTCGGTGCATCAACAACTAGTCTTATGTCATGTAAGCAAGGGCGTAGCCAGTTAGGGCAGGGGCAGCTCCCACCACCCTACAGCTACGAATTGAAGAAAAATTTTGAAAAAGTCTAATCGCGTAATCGAATTCGTAATTATGCTCTCACATAAGGCCTGCGTTTTTCATCATTGATACAATGAAGTAAGTACAGCATTAATCATTGACTTTTGTGATGAACAGGATGGAAAACGCCAAAGAGAAAAACACTTCCGCTTCCGTTAAATCTTGTTGTGAATGACTTAGACGAGGTTCCCGAAATAAGAAATATTATTTCTCCCTAAAAGATGTGAAAAACTTTTTTCGCGAATCACCGACTCGCAAGAATTGTGCGCTCCTAATATATCACGTTTGTGAGAAAAAAGATGGTCGGAAAAATATAGGGCTATGAAGAGATTTTCAGTAAATTTTCCTGAAGTTGTGGAAGCTTTAGAAGAGTTGTCAATTCAGAGAAACTTTTCTACAAGAATGTCTGCGTATAAATTGCACGATTGTTTTAATAACCAGTGTTAAACATTCAACGTTGCTGGAACCTACAGCAAACATTTTGCAAATGAAGACGATATACCTCATCGCCGTTGGTTAGTATATAGAAAATATTTTGTAGCTGGTTAAGAATGATCTCCTCGAATGCAGAAGGAGTCACTACAGAGTTGATTAACAAATCTGGTATTATTACAGTCGATCTAGGAGTAGAAATTTCTCTAACACGTTTGGCAGGTAAACAAAAAAACAGAGGCAACCCCCATCGGTCAATGAAAATGAGTACTGGCGACGGTCTATAATAATACCGTATCTGGATTTACTAAGTACGATATGCAGAGTTGCCACCGAAACAGAAATAGAAAAATGTTAACAGTTGAAGTTGTAGATCTATTTAAAGAAGAAAATGAATTTCCACCAGCGATAAATAAATGTATTTCCATTTTGAGTGCTTCTCCATGCACAACAGTGACTGTGTAGCGATCGTTTAGTAGACCTCGTAGAGTAGATACCTGGGTCAGAAGCGCACAACAGGCCAAGAAAGGCTTTCTGGCCTATGCCTCATGAGCGTCCATAGAAAACTCGTTACCGAAAACCGCGATATGATTCAAGCCAAAGAAATCGAAAAGTTTGCTGAAAATCTGAGACGTTTGTTTAGCGTAAAAATGATTAAATAAAAAATATATCAAAAAAATTAACAAGTATATTTCGTTTCTGAAAAATAACATAAACATAGTGTCTGCAGCGCTATCTATTGGGTGAATTTTTTGCAGTAGCATTGCTTCAAGAATTTCAACCGGATTATGCAATAAATACGGCTTTTACAAGTAACTCGAATCTGGTGCCACCTACCGAGTCTCCTAGTAACCTATAGTAGTACCATATATGCAAGGTATAACCTCCGAAAACTTGGCTGAGATCTATATAGTGGTTTTTGAGTTAAGCTCGAGCAACAAAAAACGGCTATAACTTTGCATACATATGTATATAGATATGATAACTAATATCCGCAATATTTGAGTGTTTTTTTTATAGGTCGTTCAGTTAACATAAAACGGAGCATTATACAATAAATAATATGGACATAACAAGTGAAGCGGACAGGTAAAAAATGGCGGTTCTAATTTTCTAGATGCTGCAAAAATATATTTAAACAGTTAGGGTATTCACAACGGTGTCAGTAAGTGTCATATTTTGTACGTCGTTAACTTTAAAAGCTTAAATAAATGTTTAGAGGACTTGAAACCACAACCATATTTTTTGTAGCACAGTGAAAATTCATAATATGACTTTGTTGGTACTTTGTAAACCCCTTAATATATTTTTAACCGTTTAAAGTTTACGACATGCAGCAATACGACACTAACGCGACCGTTGTGAATACCCCAAATACAAAGTCTGTTTAACATCGGTAAATCGTCAGTTATCGGTATAGGAGACATTTTTAGTAGTTGTTTTTGTAATAGAACAATTAAAACGGACTGCAGAATATGCTTGTCCATATACCCAATGCAGTTAGAACTATTCTCACCTATGACGCGTTGGTCTGGCCGGAAGTGTTTAAAGCCCAGCATGCAGCTCTCAAGAAAACGGTAAAGAAAAAAATTGCCATATTTCGTGTGTGAGTCCAAGGAATTTCGATATCTGATACTTCACAGTCTGTTGCCTCATTCCTTCCTCAAGACACAATGGAACGGGCATATACTTCTTTTGCAAACCTGGGTCGCCTTGTGTTTTTTTTTTATAAAAAAACTTTAGAAACCCGTAGTAGAAAGCGCAGCAAATTTCTTAAGAACTGCGTACTGCCGCAAGAAAATTTGACACGATTTTTTCTGCAGCACTTGGTCAATCAGTAAATACTGGGTGGCCGGACTTATTGGCATTCGGAGAAATTAGGAAACAGACAACAGCTCAAGGAAGTCATTTGATACCCGATTGTGTGAATAGCTGCCTTGAGATAATTTTTTGGATAACACGGTGAAAGAAGGAAAGTTGATGGGTTGCTCGTGGCACAGCCGGGATTTTGAAATTGGGACCCAACCGAAAGTCTGTTACGTAAGGTTTCACCACTACATTACTAGGAATATTTCGGAGTGCAACATCATCGCGAAGATAAGCATACATTTATGCCCTAAAGCCTGCCCTGGTTTATTGAACTTTATGCGCTAGAAATCTATATAATCTTACTAACTTATTAGGGCAATTCACAACAGAATTTTTTTGTACTAGGCTCGCGATTTTTTCAGATTTTATTGCTCAACGATGGATAAATTTTTTACCCTCACTTGACTAGACACATCTGACTATCTGCCATAAAAAGTCGAAATTTCTAACAAAGTAACTTAACCCCAGTCGTCGTCAAAATTTAGTATGTTTGCTATGCTTCTAAAACCAAAAATTGTAATCAATTTACACAGTCACCGTGTAAGCAGCAAGCAACTAGTTGTACAATCAGTGGCGGATTTACAGTCTTGGCCACGCTAGGCCCTGTAGTACTAGCTGCCCTTTTCTAAACGTAGGTTATTTAGGTACTACATTTGATTTTAATTTTTTGCCGAAATATATTATCGATAAAATAACAACAATCGCTATATTGCTTACTGCTAACATTTGTCTTTTTATCTCTTGTCGGTGAACAATAGCCAATATAGACCAAGAGCTCATGACCAAAACACTGGGACGTAAAACAATGAAAAAATCGGAATTGGGTCGGGCACATCTTGTTACCATCAGTGTATTTCTTTATCATATTTGCCTCCCCTAATGCCTTGCCGCCCTAGGACCGGCCCTACCGGAACTTAGGGCAAATCCGCTACTGTGAACAATAGCGTCTGTGCCGTCCAATCCACACGTAGATTTAGCGCTCGCAGCAATGACATTTAGCAATAAAGTGGAAGCCTGAATTTGACGTCAACAGAAAGCCCACTGCATTGTGGTCAAAATGGAGAAGATAACGTCAGAAAGGCTGTCACAAGGTGGTGAAATGACAAGAATCGGAATGTAATGCTTTGGCCAAAGATGAGTTGCGCAAATGTGCAAACACGGTTGTGTATTCCCAATTGAAAATATGAAAATAGTCATACTCGTATATACATATGTACTCGTATATTAGGGCGCATCATTCGCAATTCACATTAAAAAAAAAATAAAAAAAATCGGTAATTTTTTTTTACATTGGAACTTTAAAAATTTTTATATTTTAAGACTTTTTTTCGGAAAAATATTGAGATTTATGGCAAACGAACCAATATGACCGTTTATATATATATTTTTTTATAATTAAAATGTGTTTTAAAAAATGTTTTTTCTAAAAACGGACTGACTGACCGAACGAGATTTTTGGAGGTATTTCCAAATCGGTCTAGCTCACGTAAGTCTCAATATGTATTTCTTCGAAATATTTTCGCCCAAGTAATAAATTATAACAAATTTTATGATTCCGGTGGAAAAACTGCAACTTTTTTTTTGGTGCTGCACCCTAATGTACTTTATACATATGTATATACATATGTACTCTTGCGAAAATAGCCGCTGGCATGTGGATCTATAATTTCCACACTGTTTGTGGTAGTGCCATTTTGCTTGTTAGCAAAATGTTGCTGCTATTGATTTTGCGCCAATGTTGTTGACAGCCGATGCTTAGTTGTGCTAGTTGTTGCATAAAGCAGAACGCTACGTATGCTGTGCTGCTGCATGCAATGCATGCGGATATGCACGAAATCACCGTCAAAGGCTTTCAATTTCGATTTGTGGCAATAGCAAAGCTAACACATGCGAATACCCTCGTAAAATTGCCACATAGGCCAGCAGCAGTTGGGATGACGTAGCAGAAGGGCGTGTTTTTAGTATGTATATATCTAAGGAAAATGTGCAATAAAACCGAAAATCCGTGCTTTATGCAATCAATGCGCCAAAAAAGGCAAACCAGCTAACATTCATGTCATGAAGGCCAGCTGTAAGTTGCAAAGCAGACCAAACAAAGACAAAGAAAAGTTTGCGTTCGGAAGGAGTACGGCGAGATGCGTAAAGCGTGGCACAGCATAGTACAGTGAAATCAGTCGTCAGCGTCGAAAGTTGAGAAGGTCGTTAATACCAAAGCACTTATAAGGTGTGTGTGTGTGTGTGTGTGTGTGTGTGTGTGTGTGTGTGCGAAAAGTGCAATCACACTCACAAAAACAAGCACAATCCCACTGCCAACGCCAAGTCACGAATTACCCCTACTCATGCACGGCCGTCATGGCGTATGTGTGTTCTGTGCGCAAAGAAATGATTGCATTTGTGTGCCCACCAATGCTTGTTTGCCTGCACTTCATCTTCTAGCCATAGCTGCACACATAATCGATCGCTGACACAGAAAATAAATATGCCAAAAACCACCAACTGGCGTAACAGCTGGGCAAGCTTCGCAACCTTCTACTATGTAAGCATGCCGATCCCCCGTCAGGCCGTTGAACTGGTTGATTTTATAACTACATTTGCTTGTATGCTCCTTTACTCGTTTGTTTGCTGCTACTTTATGGCAGACAGTGAATGTTTTCGGGTATTATGTGCTGTGAGAAGGCGATTCGGACTCTTTGTTTAAGGAAGTTATACGGGTATGCATGTTCATTCAATCAGCTTCTTACGTACTCAAGCATGCACACTTGCACATATGTATGTCAATATGTTATTTGAATTTCTTTGCAATCGATTTGTGTATAGATTTATTACAGCTAGAGATGGTCGAAAGCTGTTGCTGATTGAATGCATTTTATTTAGTACAACTTCAACGTGATTTTGGTTAACATAATATCTGACTAGTTAAAAAAGAGGTGGCATGTACAAGTTATTGACACTTAAATTTTAAAGTATGACACAATTTAAAAATTAATTTCTAATTTGCATATAAATCAATTTTGATTGCTCGAAAGGCTTCTCTGTGACTTCAAATTGAAAAAAAGCCCTTCCGTCGGAAGCCTCGGAAATCTGAGATTTTTTTTGTACACAACCCAATTAGCTTATTTGAATCATTAAACTATTTCATAAAGCCCATATTCAACTCACCAATTCCTGAACCAGCTTCCAGCCGCAATGATCCCCATTCCCAGGAGACTCGATGTGGTCGTGGATCTGCGCAGACTACCAATGACATACTGGCTGGTTCGCCACGTTTCACTGAAATGGTGTGCATTGATGGATGTGGGCGTAATACTTGTGGAGCACCTGCAATTAAAATAAAAAAATAAAAATTTGATAATTAACAAATTATTTAGTTTCAATTAAGTAAATATATTAATGCAAGTATGCATAGGCTATACAAAAACTATATAGAAAAAAATTTTTTTTTTTTTTCGGCGAGAGCCTCTAGAAAGGCGGGGTCATACTAAAAACTACCACGTATAAGATTGTAAGCCGATTCTAATAGCTTCGGAAGTTGCAACTCGAGTACTTTTGCCACAAGTGCAGACGACGGAATTGCCTAATAAGAATTTCGTTTGAGATTTTGTAAACTGTTTTTTCTATAAAAAAGCATGTGTAAGAGGGTTGCCACTTCTTTGAAAAGTCGAGTTTAATTAAATTATACCCAAGTTATATGAAATATTGAAATATAGGTGTCAAACGAAACAGTTTTAGAGCATTTTTCGTTTCTATATTTACAATAGTTTTAAGGTGTGTGAAGAGGGTTGCCACAGGCTAAAAAGGTGAAATTCAAATTATTCAATAAATTAAATTATTTATCAAGAGATGGATATCAATCGAAATGTGGTTGGAAAGGCTTTATTACTGAACTATATTTAGGAGGGTTGCCACATATTTAAAAAATCAAATTTAACTTAACCCATCATTTAATTGAAATATGTATCACAATGTCAGAAGAAATAGAAATAAAAAGGTTTTAGTTAGAAAATAGTTTTAAAAAGGGTTGCCACCTGTTTTAAAAGTTTAATTTAGTTAACTTATACGCAAGTTATATGAAATAATAAAATATGATTGTACAACGAAAGAGTGTTAAGAAATTTTAGTTTGCGCGTCTAGATTTTTTTTTGTGAGGAGTTTGAAGAGGGTTGCCGTATGTTGGAAAAATTAAATTAAATTTATGTAATAAGCGAAGAGATTTAAAAAAAATTTGCTTTGAAAATAGTTTGAAAGAGGGTTGCCACCCTTTTTGCAAAGTTAAAGTTATTTAAATTATAAACAAGTTAAATGAAATATTAAGATATGCTTGTCAAACGAAAGAGTTTTAAAACCGCCTACATAAGCATAAAAATATTTTTGATTAGGGTTGCCAACTGTTCGAAAATTAATATCTATCTAACAATGTAAATATACATACACTCGCCAGAATATGTATCCGTTGTGTTTTTTTTTTAATATTTGCAATGTTTTTCGTAATAAATTTTTTTCACATAACAAAGTGCAAGTTTTAAGTCGCTATAATCTACCGTTGAGTTTTGAGAGTTTTTTTACTGAAACAATTCGGCATTTTCCTCCATACAAAATAAAACTATCACGCATCCGTTATATGGAAAAAATGAGCAACATCAGCAAAAAAAAAAGGTTAAAAGTTGAAATTTTTGGTGAAAATTTGTTGAATTTTCCTAAATTTTGTAAACACTTTGTATCATTAATTTATATGCCATTTGACGCAGAAGGAACTATGTTTCTATTAAAAATTAACGAAAAAAAAAATATTCCGAAAAACATTGTAATTATTAAAAAAAAACACTGTACGGAAACATATTCTGATGAGTGTATGTATATAATATGCGAAAGCACTTTTTTTGAAACGATATTTCGATGCCAAATAAAAGAACTGGACATGTAGATAGATGTTCAATTTTGAAGAGAGGACTTTATTTGCGGTATAGGTTGATTTGAAATTTGACGCAATTAAAAACGGCGCGAGACCTATCTTCATTCAGAAACGGCAGCATGGATTTACATGAAACATTTAAAATAATTTCTTAAGTTTTATAATAGGGTTGCCACCTGTTTAAACAGCTAAAGTCAATTTTGGCGTTTTAAGACCAGGCGCTTTCACTAGTTCCTGCATACAAGCTAAATAATCTCGGAATATCGAATTTAACAACTAAAACAAAAACATCAACATTGATAAAACATTAAGCCTACAGCAATTTATGTTGCAACATGGTTACCAACGTACAACTTTAACACGAGCTTATATTTCCAACTTCAAATATTTGTTTTAAAGTACAGTTGTNGCAACAACTAAAACAAAAAACATCAACATTGATAAAACATTAAGCCTACTGCAATTTATGTTGCAACATGGTTACCAACGTACAACTTTAACACGAGCTTATATTTCCAACTTCAAATATTTGTTTTAAAGTACAGTTGTATACATACATACATATATAGGTGTGTATGTATGTATGTAGGTTTGTACTTGTTCACTTAACAACTAATGTTTGCAAAAGAAAATGATGCGAAGAAGAATTCACTGTTGCAGCAACACACACAAACGTTATGGTAGTAGCATATGTGAACACACATACATCCGCATGTAAGTGTGCAAATACTCAACAAAGAATTGCATTCAAAATATTCCATTTGCAGACGGTATTGCCATTGCTTGCGGGCATTCTAATAAATGTTGCATGCAACACAACGGTGACACAATGCAAGTCAAGTTATTAAAAAATCATGAGCAACAACAAANAGTGAACACACATACATCCGCATGTAAGTGTGCAAATACTCAACAAAGAATTGCATTCAAAATATTCCATTTGCAGCCGGTATTGCCATTGCTTGCGGGCATTCTAATAAATGTTGCATGCAACACAGCGGTGACACAATGCAAGTCAAGTTATTAAAAAATCATGAGCAACAACAAATGCAAAAAAAAAAAACAAAACAAAATCCTGGAAATCCTGTAAAGCCTAACTGTGAAACAAGCCAACTACAACATGCTTGCAACAAATCTGTGCTTACACATGTATGTATATACATATGCATGTACATATGTATGTATAAGCAACATACCTAGTATGTACATGTGTTGCTGAATGCGAGTGGCAGCCACAAAAACTTGTCAGTGACCGCAAAAAGGAGTAAGGAAAAACACACTCGCAATGCGCATCAAGCAAAACGGAAAATAAAACGAATTAAAAGTGCAAAAGATATTTAAATTTACTGCCTCAACGTGTATGCCGCTCTGCACGCACATAATTTATGAGCTGGTGTTGCAACAACAGCAACAACAGCAACAACAAGTAACTACTACAAAAACCACAAACAACAAATATGATGCCAGCAAGAAGTGGCGCGCACTGCTGGTGTTGCTGCTGCCACTATGGATGGCTACAATAACAACTCTAACAACAATTACAACAAATAAAGCTTTGATAAACTTTTTTCATTAAAAATTTTTTTCAGCTTCACTCTCTCAATTGTTGTTGTTTGTTTTTTACCATCTATGCATTTCCACATTTGAACTTGCAACCAGATAAATTTTCTGCTCAGTTTGCTTGACTGCGGAGTTGAGTTTGTTAGTTGTTGCGGTTTAACTGATGTTTCAACTGTTTTTGTTGTTGAATGTTGGTATTGTTTTTTTTTTGTTTTTTGTTGGTTTTCTCTTTCCCTAGCTGGCGTTCTTGTGATTGTTTGTTTGCTTTTACTGTTGTTATTGTTACTTGCAACTGACCGCAGTTTAGTATCTAATATACATATGTGCTTGTACAACATGTGTGGCAGGCAGCCGGAGCAGCAGCTGGTGTGGTATTGTCTAACTGTATGTCACATGCCGCTAGTATACTCAAACATATCAGAAGGACTAAAGCATTTACTTTATACTCATATAGTATAGTCACAAGACATGCAAGCACCAAAATACACTTATACACCAAATGCAGAAGTGCCTTAAAGGTTTTATCCAACTTACACACCATTTGGTTTGAGATTCTATCTGCATTGGTTGTTTTCATAATCACTAACTTTTCGAATAAATACTCAAACATACTTTTAACACGTTTTGATATTTTTTTTCGCAATCGCTCGTACGAAAGATTTGAATTAGACTTGAAATACCAGTTGGCTGCTTTGGATTTTGAGTGCATTCATTTTGTTGTAGCATACTGCCATTTGTGTAAGCTAGGTATTTACTTAGCGTAAACTATTTTAAGTTTACTAGTAGGAGATCCGACAAAGGCACGACCTTCTGTTTAATGAATGAAATTTGCTTTTTATGAAATTTAACGTGTTAAGAATTATTTCGCGAGTGGGTTGGCTGAAAAAATCCTGGCCAAGATATGTTTAGTTTCTTATTCAAAAATTATTATTATTATTATTTTTTTTTTTAATTTGCACTCATTTGTTTAATGAACAAATTACATATGTATATACCATCAGTTCTGCACCGTCACTGTCAAAAGAAAGGACTTACTTCGACATGTGCAATTATGTATTATTTTTCTGAGTATGGTTGCCACCTATTAAAAAGTTAAAAGATTTTCGCCGTTCGCTGGATTACAAAATGAGATACCAAATGAAAGGGCCTGCCCTTCGCATGTACAAAAGCTTTCATTTTTTGAATAGGGTTGCCACATATTTAAAAATTACTATCTTCTATACATAGTATAATGGAAAGTCGAGATATTTTGACCGCGCTAATCTCAAAAACTACTGATGAATTTATACGAGATTTTCCAAGTAAAATCTGTATCGATAACGATATTTTATCTTTAGTATCTTAAATTCCTATAGGGTTGCCACCTGTCTAAAAAATTATTATATCCGCACTATTCGTTGGATTACAAGAAATGAGTTGTCAAATAAAAGGGTTCGGCTTTTAGATGTTCAAAAGTACATTGGTTTTTGGGTAGGGTTGCCACTTTTTAAGAATTACAAGATCTTCACCGTTTTTTGGACTAAAAACTGAGTTACCAAGTGAAAGGATATGGTCTCTGCATATGCAATAAGTTTTTATTTTTTGTTTGAGTGAGGTTGCCACCTATTTAAAAATTATCTTAATATAATACGCGAGGGCATTTTTTGTTAATGACATTCGATTTGCACAGTACATTCAATTAAAAAAAAAAATGCGGTGTCAAAGGAAAAGGCTTGACCTTCCGATTTGCAGTAAAGTTTTATTTTTCGCAAAGGGTTGCAATCTGTGGGAAAAATTTAAAATGTTCGTTAGATTACAAGAAATTAGGTGTCAAATAAAAGGGCTTTGCCTCCAGATGCGCAATTATATATTATTTTTTAGTAGGGTTACAACCTAGTTAGTTGTCAATCGCATCTTGTTTAATATCTACACATACAGCGCGTGGCGAAGCCTCGCCCATACGAGGCCAGCTAGTATTCAAATAAATACGAATTTTTCAACTAATGAGGTGTATCCTTGTTTTCGTACGAATCGAAAATTTAAAATTTTTGTATAGAAAATTAGATGAGAAAATTTCATGATCTTCTAATATATAAAAATCTCGTGCCACGGTATTCGAGGTCAAACTCCTCCTAAAGGGCTTAACCGCTCTTTATAAAATTTGTTGTGTATAGATGGGAGGTATGAGAATCGGATGTAAAGTATATTTCATACCGCTAGGTGCAGGGGGTGTGGCACCTATCGGGGACCAGAGAAGAATTGCAAAAAAGGACTACCAGTAGCAGAGGGGATATATATATTTACATTGATGGTTCAAAGATGGATCAAGGATTCAGAGAAGGTCTCTACTCGGTGGAACTGCAGGTAAAATAGTCCTTTTATCTGCTGAACCATTTTAGTGTCCTCCAAGTAGATGTCTACGCTTTAAAGAGAGCCGCTAGTCCTTTACCAAGCAGCAAGGATCCAGACGATAAAGCTACTACCTTTGTCGATAGTCTAGTAGACTTGAAAGCAATAGGATCTAAAATAGTGTAATTGGGTGTTGTACGGAAATGTCGTGGCACGTTGGCATCACTGAAACATATAAAAGCCACTCTATGCTGGTCTTCGCACATAGAAATATTGAAGGAAATGAGTCGACTGATGAGATACTCAGATATAGCTCTGAGATGCCAATAAACGAGGCGAATTACTCCTTACTACCACCACTCAGTTATTATGTTATTAAAATGTATACATCAATTGTGGCCATTAGTAATGACTTGAGTAAAGCGAGTTCTCAAAATTACTATGTCCGCGGCTGTATTTACTCACCCACAACTTGCAAGGAGATTGGCTCGGATACTGCAACCCGTTCTTGTCCGTTTATGTAATTAGTTGCACGGCATTCATATTCGCCCTGATAGTCATAGGTCACATTATCGATGACGAGACGTGGCTCACTGCCACGTTCCACAAACTTGGAACCGTGGGCGATTCTGGAAAGGAAAAAATACAAATATAAAAGTAAGAATAGTTTTTGTAGGCTCAAGTCAAATAGATGTATGCACAGTATGGTTGTTAAAATATCAACTCCTAAATTTTGGGTTGGACGTGTGTGGTTGGATTGTGTTCTACGTGCAAAAAAAAAATAGTGGCCGGTACATGGTTTTGAGAAAATTTAAAAAAAATCGCAAAAATTCGACAAAAGCTTAAATTGAAAACAGATAAATTTAACCTCTTGAAATATATTCATAAACTCATTGAATTACAGCTGAACCACATTTTATTGAATTCTTGTGTTTAAAAAAATATCTGTGTTCATATGGAAAAGTAGCTTATGTCGAAAGGCTGGCTTTAGTATAATGCGGCATTCCCTTTATTCTTTAAACGACAAGGAATTTTTTGATGAGACTTAATAAGAATATTGACTTGCTAGTATCGGAACTACTTCTTGCACGTTTATTTGCCAAAAGTTCTTCAACGGCTCAGCGCCAGTGAGTCATTCACAATCGTATGCTGCGAATGCCGATTTATACTAAAGCCAGCCTTTCGACATAAGCTACTTTTCCATACGAACACAGATATATACTTATATATTTTTACAAATCCTGGTAACGACTCCTAAAATTTCTTTTTAAGTTTTGTCATATTTAGTACGTAGAATAAAACAAAGGGTTCATGTTGACATGTTCAAGGACCATCCTAATGTACATAATATAGCTACTTTCATATTTATACCTTTAGTTTGAGTAAAATATGTAGTTCAAAGCAACTTTAAAGGCGCTCCATAATAAAAAAACACCTACTCGCATGCGCTCCAAATTTTTCCCACTCAACACATTCAAAAAGAGCGCTACACTAACAACGGTATATATGTATATATATATGTCTTTATATATATATGTCTGTTTTTACAAAATATTTAATTCTTAATATCTGGCGACGTTTGCATACCGTATTTTTTTATTGCATGTCACATAAGTGATTCTGCCTGTTTCGGCGAGTTGCCGACAAGTGTGCAACAAGCGATGGCTTCGCCTATGTGCACACCGATTGACAGCAAGCCATGTTGCAAGTATTAAAAATTCTTGATTGCATGGCAGCTGAAATGCAATATAAAAATTTTTTATTGAATACAATTTCCTCAGCATTTTAAGTGCACACAGCAAATGGTATTCAAGAAAATAAAAGCGAAATGATTCACATTTTGTGAATGATTTACACATACATACATACATATGTATCTATGCATTAAATGTTAAAACTTTTATGTTCATATTACTTATTTTATTATATTAAAGTATTGACATCGGTTAAAATACTATTTTTTAATTATTTGATTTTAAGTTATTTTAATTTTTAATTTTTTTTATCAAATTTTGTTGTTTTGAAGTATCAAGTTTTACATTTTGTTTGTTTTTAAAGATACAAATATTTTTTAAATTAATTTAGTTCTTATAAACGTATTTTTAGCTTTTTATTTTTGTTCCTTTTTAATTTAATTTAAATTTTTAACTTTCACCGTTTAAGAAAAATTTAATTTCATTTAATTGTTAGAAACTACTGTAATATACTTTTTCTTTTCTNCGTTTAAGAAAAATTTAATTTCATTTAATTGTTAGAAACTACTGTAATATTTTTTCTTTTCTTAATTAAATTTTCAATTTCAATTTAATTTTTAGATTTTGTTAAAAAAAATTTTGAAAGTTTTTTTAAGCCTTCTCTCAAACTTGATTAAAGTTTGTCTTAGTTTAGTTTAGTGTTTTCATTCTAGATTTTGTTCTTTTTTAAGAAAAATATTTTTTGTTTAATTATAATTATTCAATTTTTTTGGACCTTATTTTAACGTTTTTTTTTAATTTTGTTTTTGTTTCTTTTCAATTTTAATTTGATTTTTAGATTTGGTTGCTTTAGAAGGAAAAAAATATATTTCTTTGATTTCATTTAATTTATGTATTATTATTATTATTTTTTTATGAATTCCTTGTGAAGTTCTCATTTTTTTTGTTTTAAAAAGAAAAGTTTTTTTCTATATTAGTTTAAGTTAAGAACAAAATATATATATTTTTTTTAACTTAATCCTTTTAAATTTATTTTTCGGACTATTGTTTTCCGAAGATATTTATTTAATTTCATTTACTTTTTAGAAACTTATTTTATAATTTTTTGAAATTTTATTTATTGTTTTTTTTTTTGTAATTTACTTTTCTTTAAATTTTTAAGCTTTATTTTTTTTAAAGAATTTTTTAATTTTTAGAACGCATATTGCTAAAAGACAAAATAATCATCGCCAAGATCTCCTCGTTAGCAAATCTTTCAATTAGTCTTTCGAAAGATAGAAAAGGCCTTTCAAGATTTTTGTCACAACTGAGGACTGTCTTACGAAAGACTTTTGTGTCTCGAAAGTCTGCGGTGAGTTGAAAGACAGTTGCCAGACCTGCCTTGTAAAATAACACGATTCTTCTAAGTGAGCTGTTTACATTGTCTGTGACGCAACGCTAGACTTCCATAAAAGTTTACTATCTAGGCTTTCACCTAAATACTTTACCTCATAACCCACCAGCGTGCTGGGCCGCTTGTTGTTTCTTTTTAAATGCCAGTGGGTGCCAAAGCACCACAAATGTTATAATTCACTTGGCATAAATATTTTTTTTTTTTTAAGATACCCAGGGATTAATTACCTAAAGAAGTAATCTATTANTAAAATAACACGATTCTTCTAAGTGAGCTGTTTACATTGTCTGTGACGCAACGCTAGACTTCCATAAAAGTTTACTATCTAGGCTTTCACCTAAATACTTTACCTCATAACCCACCAGCGTGCTGGGCCGCTTGTTGTTTCTTTTTAAATGCCAGTGGGTGCCAAAGCACCACAAATGTTATAATTCACTTGGCATAAATATTTTTTTTTTTTTAAGATACCCAGGGATTAATTACCTAAAGAAGTAAGCCAAAAACAATACCCCAAGGAAAATAAGATTAAGATGCGTACTTTTATTTATTAGTGACTGCTGTAAGTAAATATGCGTCCCCTCTTCATTCAAACACATATCACTAAACTGCTGACGCGCGTAATTTACTGTCATTTTTAAGTGGAAATTTACATGCGCGCAGATTTCATTATCCTACAGATTACTTCGCATGACAATCAAGCTAAATGCAATCAACAGCTTAATGGCACCTCGAAGCGACGAAATGATTTGAAACATTTGTTCTTAAATACCCACGTACGTACACACAAAGCTCAACGAGGAGAGGAAAAATCTTAAAATAAAATTGTCATGTTGTGAAATGGTATTGGAAATGTAAGACATTAGAATTGTAACTAAGTTGAAGAGATTATGATTGACTGTGAGCAAATTTACAAAGAAGGATTTGTAACAATGTTAACAAGGGTGTATAAAAACGGTTATGCGTATAACGTATGCTCAAAAGCTCAGGAGTAAAAAAAAACTGAAAAGCCTTAAGTGGTTAAAAGAAAACAAATCAACGTGGTACATATGTTCTAAAGCANACAGATTACTTCGCATGACAATCAAGCTAAATGCAATCAACAGCTTAATGACACCTCGAAGCGACGAAATGATTTGAAACATTTGTTCTTAAATACCCACGTACGTGCACACAAAGCTCAACGAGGAGAGGAAAAATCTTAAAATAAAATTGTCATGTTGTGAAATGGTATTGGAAATGTAAGAAATTAGAATTGTAACTAAGTTGAAGAGATTATGTAGCAAGATTTTTCTAAATTGGAACTACTGAAAAAAAAATCGCATATGATTGACTGTGAGCAAATTTACAAAGAAGGATTTGTAACAATGTTAACAAGGGTGTATAAAAACGGTTATGCGTATAACGTGTGCTCAAAAGCTCAGGAGTAAAAAAAACAATTGAAAAGCCTTAAGTGGTTAAAAGAAAACATATCAACGTGGTGCATATGTATGTACATAAATATGTTTTAATGCGATGCGGTGACAGCTCGCTATGTAGGCGACGAGCAAATATGTAAGTCGATTTACGTAAGACTCTTTAATTTGCAGCACGGATTGAAATGGCAGACTGGGTAAGGGTATGAAGAAATAGCGTTTATTTTGAAATTTGAAAAGGTTCTTGAAAAATATGTATGTATATGTTTAGCTAAAATTTGAGTTTGCGGCTGAGCTATTCAAATTGCCGGCGAGCAGCTAGTGAGGTATGCATGTACAAACTTTTGACCAAAATATGCTGTGAGCTCCAGTGAAAATTAAAATCAAGTCAAGTAAAAGACCCCATTCTTTTGATGAAGACCTTACAAAGAACTTACAAAGGATTACCTCAATATCCTCACCAACGTCTGAAAACAAAAACAAATAAAAGTTCTAAGTAATATACAGGGCGTATGACTAGTCGTTTCGAACTAAGGATAAGCCTGTGTGATGTCAATGAGGACTAGTAGGAAAAGACGAAACTTCAGACCTGACAGAACGCTGAACTGAGACTGCTATGAGATGCCTTCTGATATTGTAACCAAACCATTTGCATAGTAAAATCCTTATATTCCGTGTAAGGGAGCACAACATCGTCCTCAGTAAGTAGCTTTCACAATGACCAACCTAGATGACACTTGATTGCAACTAAGACGCCATCTTTTGAATTTCAAAGGCCATATTCACTCACGGCGTATATTATCTATTGGATCAGGCATTCTTAGACAGAGCTTTCGTGTCGACATTCGCGACAATTTACACTTTCGTCGTTCTTCGCTTTATGCCATGCTGTCATCAAAGACCAGCCACCCGTATCGCGTAAGAAAAGCTCATATTGTCTTGTAAGACCCACATTACTTTAACTGTGGTTAAACTCTTACTTATACGCTTATGTTTTCGCAATATACCTGGATATATATATATGGGTCCATCCATCCATCCATCTTAAATCGACCAACAATTGGAATAGAACATTTTTGATTTAGATGAATTATCGTTGAAACTTTTCTTTAATTATATAACAAAATTCTGCCAAAGCAAAAAAAAAAAAATTTTTTTTTCGAAAGTTCAAAATTTTCCAGATGTAAGTTAATTTTTTTAATATTTTGTCGAAAACTATTATAGTTACAAAAATGGTTCTGGTCCCATTAAAAAAATTATATTTAAAAAATAATTGAAAATTGAAATTGTATTTCTGCCATGAAAAACAGTTTCTCAAAAAAATTTAATCGCCATTCGGAGTCGGCATAGAAGTGTAGGTCCCTACCTTAATATTAATGGCAATTAAAAGTGAGTGCATGGTGTTTTTTGTTTAATATTTGCAATGCTTTTCAAGTTAATTTTTTTTGTTATTTATTTATACAAATATGGTTCACAATTTAATTAAAACCACATAAGTCAAACTTTCAAACTTTATACAGAACTTAGGAAAATTCGATTTTCCGTCTAAACTTTGACCTTTTTGATCTGAATTTTTAGAAAACTTTTGAGTGTGCAGATAGATCGGGTTTTTCAATTCTAGTGAAACAAGATCAAGTTTTAAGCCGCTAAAAAATTGTATTGATTTGTAATGAATTTCTTTTTCCGACGCATTTTATTCCACATAAAGTTCATCAGCAATAAAAAATCATTAAAAATAGCGCCAATCTATTATTATTGCTTGATAAGAAATTCAGAATTTTGAGAAATAAAAAGTCGTAAAGGAAAAACGTATATTTGTAAATTTTGGTTTACATATTTTTATACAATGCCTCTAACAAATCAGAATAATCAATAATAATCAATTTTTTTCATGCAATACCGCTAGCTTATCTTAAAGGTTTCTTTTTAAGTTTTGAATTTGAACTTTGAACAAAAAAACTATAAATATTTTTTTTTAGTTAAAAAATTCATCTGATCCTAAAAGGTTTTTTTTTATAATTTGAATTTGAACTTCGAAAAAAAAAAAAAATTACATGTTTTTGTTATTTCATGGCCATATAACAATTATATTCAACAATTTTTATTGAGCTTGAGACCGTTTTTAATGAAAAACTATTGTGGAAAAGCAACAATAATTTTTCAAAAAATGGTAGAAGTGATAGCTATTTCGGAAATCACCACATTTCCTCATCAGACTTCTTGCAGAACCAACAAAACCACCACTATACCTTGTACCTTGAAAATTTCAGCACCTTTTAAGATCAGTTGGAGGTATTTAAAAAAAAAATTGAGACCAAGATATTTTTAAGTTTTCTGCTTTTACGATTTGTTTAATTTAAAATTTCGGAAAATATTTTATTTTTAAATTTTTTTATATATATTATTTTTTATATCTCTTAAAATCCAGGAATCAGTTATGGTTTTTATATTAAAATGGGTTTATATTTTTCCGATCAAGCGTAATCGTTATTTTTGATTTTGATTATAGCCGTTAGTGTCAAATTTATTAGTGTGGATCATAAAAGCTTTAGTCAGTCATAAAAACTAACGATTATTTTGATTTTCGGTCCTAGAACCATTTTTGTAAATTGTATAGTTTTGGAGAAATTAAAAAAAAAAAAACTTACAAAATCCCAGAAATACTGAAATGTAGAATTTTGCAGAACTTTTGATAAAAAAATTAATTTTGTTTTTCTTGTTTTATCCAAATCGAAAAATGGTCGATTCCAACAATTGGTCGATTTGAGATGGAATGACCCATACATACATGTGTACATACATAAATAATTGCACATTTTCCTGTACTTCTTTGTTTGCTTTGCAATTATTTAAAGCTTAATCTAATACCATTTGAATTGCACAGTTCTGTTGGAAATCAAAATGCTGTTGAAGCGGAACAATTTTCAAGTCATTGCAAAGGCTTTGCCTTTACACATGCTTGATGCAAATATGTCTTGTATACTATTTAAATTTTTTCTCAATTGTTGTTGTTGCTTCATTTCTTTAAAATCTGACTATCTTCGCTTTTTCATTTGGTTGTCTACTTGGGTACTTAAGTGCATATTCCCTTCACTAGCTTTTGCAGCACAATTATACTTTTTGTGATACATACATATCTACTATCTTTTATTTTGCAAGCAATGCAAAAATTAAATGCCAATTGAACAGTGCACAAATGAGCTTCAGGCAAGTGCGCTCGGTAAGATTGCTGCAATGGAAAGTAGCAGAGTTTTGCATGGCGCAGGTAGAATTGAGGAGGAAATTTTTAAAAAGGAAAGAAAAATACAGAAAAAGTATGTAGAGATAAACTGAAAAATGAACAAAGCAATTCGCACTCTATGTACTTACACAAAGCATCAGAAAGAAGATATGAGAAATTCCTGGGAAACTCTTAATTTGAAAATGTGCAGATTTGGCAAATTACCTTAAGCTTTGAATAAATGCAACGCATCAAAAATTCTACGAAAACTGTATTTGAGTAGCTGAAAATACCTACTAATTGGAGAACAGGTAGCGTTAAGCAGCAAATGTACGATGTGTATACATATACACACATATGCGCTAAGGAATGTTTATTGGAAGTAGTGATAGATTTAAGAAAATGTGCATTTCTACGTCTCGTAAAACAAGATACTTATGTGCATACATAACAAAAATAAAATGCAAATCTCATTGAAGGTGCTAGCATATCGTTCTTGCATAACCAAAGCCCTAGAAAGTGGTTGAAGATTTAAAACGTGTCTTTAGATGTTGACAGAAAAAGTAATATTAATAAGCCAAAATCCGCACTGCTCCGCTCTCACAATCACCTACAGCATTCTCAGTTACGAGCAGCTTCTGTAAGTATCTTATAATCATTTTCAATAAATATTTATGCATTAGAAAGAGGCAACGACGTCATTCATATTTTGAGGATATACATATTTAGACCAGTGAGTCCGGATGCGCCCTTAGTTTTTGTTTAAGATTTGACGTACTCGTCGAAGCGGAGTGGAGAGAATATTATTGTCCAGTTTCATAGTCCTTCAATGGATCTTCCGAGGACTCATTAAGGACAATTTTGTAAATCTTGGTACTTAGCTCCGACGAAAGCACTTGACCCTAGAGGACACTTTTCGGCATTCGTTTTCTTATGAGTTAATTTTATATTATTTTTAAATATCAGTGGTCCTCTGCAATAACGACAAAATTAAAAAAAAATAGAACCCTTACTGTTAAGTGTCACATGTCTCTAATCCTCGTCTAATCCTTACTATTTAAAACAAGTAATAAGTATTACTAAAGTAAGTAGCTAGGATTAGACATGCATCGGACAAGGGTTAGAGACATGGGAGACTTAACAGTAGTCAAGTTTTTTTTTTTTTAATGTTGAGCTGTGCCGATATTGCAGAGGACCATCGATATGAAGAAAAAAGAAAGTATAAACCTGCGATGGATCGAGTTTTTTAACAGGTACTTTCTCACAGTTGTTAAACCCAGACTTTTGGTCGGTTTTATTATATAAATACTAATATATGTGATGTTAGATTGCGCATTGCAACGGCAGGGTGGGCAAAGAACTAGAAACTCCATAGCAACCGCATATAAATGAGCAGTGTGAATCCTTCACCCAATCTCTTCGTATCGCTGCGCTACGCCACCCACTCCAGAAATAAGGCGGCAATCAATGGAATGATTTCTAGAACAGGCCTAGCTTCTGAAGAGATGAACGTGGAATCCGCTTTCGAATCGCTACACCGCTAGCGTATTTGATGAAGAAGAACTCAGACCAATGTACAAGGACGACGCATACGTCTACTAAACTAAGACGAGGTGAGGAGAACAATAGTAACGTTAATTAGATGCCCGAAGATTGGAATCTTAGTATTCTTAGTCTATTTGCGCCAAACTATGACATAAGCTTTATCAATATTGCATATATGGTCACATCAACGATTATGTGTGATAAAGTGAAGCCCTTCATAAACTAACTTTTTGACCTTAGCAGTGTCATCCACCATTGATCAGATTTGCTCAGTACCTACTACTTGGAAAAGATCTAAGTGAATCAATACAACCCACCTTCAAGTCGATTTTTTATCCGTCGGTGACAGCATAAATATAATCTGCTTCTAAGACGCCATACCTAAATTTGGAATTTGCTATGAGTACAACGTTGAGCTCAGTAGGAGTTGGCAAATACTTGTACAAGGCGTTCGATATCAAGGGAAATTTTAGACAATTCGACTCAATCTTCTGTAATATTTTGAATCTGATAGTACGAAGTATAATACAGTACGCGCACATGAATCGACCGAAACCATTTATAAATAGCATAATGCGAATGCAGACTAACCGGCGCGCCGTCCTCAACATCAAAACTATCAGCGCAGACTTTTCGAGCTTAGAGAAGGAGGCAAACGAGGATGGCCTAGCTTTGGACGAGAGCAAGGCAACGTATCTCCTGGCAACAAATAAATAGTCTTTTCGTATTGGGACACACTTCATGTTTCATAATATGTTAAAATTATTCAATAGAAATTCGTTGTATTGTACTAATGAAGTTGATGTACTGAAAAAAAAATTATTATATTATTTTTACAACCATTTTTTTTTATTTAAATAAATAAATAGTCGCAACAGGCACAAAAGAATTCCCGACGGAAGGCGACATATTTGTCAATGGTTTCCTTAAGAATACATGAAGGCACATACAAACACCCACAGCTAAAACAACAACATACGAGTATAATAAGATGTGAATGTGTTTTTGTTACAACAATAACCGCAAAATATGTTTGCGATATGAAGAAAATAAAAATAAAAACAAATGCGATGGCAAATTAAGCGTGAAGGAAATGGTATGTTACGCGCTCAAATACGCCACAACGCGATTCTTTTACATCCATACTCGTAATATTAAGCGTATCCCTACAAGACATTGCTGAGCACTTTAGGCAAAAACTCTCACACATTTACACTTTTGTTTTTGTAGTACGGCATAAATGAGTAGTTTGACTATTAGTACTGAGGACTTTCTGATGACAACATTGAGGGGAAAGTACTCAAATTTTTCCCATGGCCTGAACGAAAATGAGGACTTTGATAAGCACTTTTGTGATTAGGAGTAATGATAATATGAGTACTCATATGATACTCAGCTGTCTTGTAGGGATGATGAGTACACGCTTGTGTATTTGTTTATGTTGCTCGCTCAATTCAGTCATATTTACACGTACGCAGGAGTTCATAAAAAAATAAATAAAAAGAAAAAAAAATAATAAAATCCTTTTTATTGCAAGGCATTCTTGTAATGCAAGCAAATGTGAAAAGTTAAGCTTATACATATGTGTTTGTGTTTGAGTTGTTTTTGTAAAAAAATACTTTAGGTATGTGATTGCTTTTGTTGCTGTGGTGGTTTGCTATCCTTGCCACTCTGCTCTGCTGACACTTCCTTTTCGCTTTCTTTATGCCGTTTGCTGCTTTGCATACTAATTAGTTAGCGGTGCGAATATACATTTACGTATGTATGTATGTATGCTTGTGTGTTGTATATAAGTATGTATGTATATATTATATGCATGCTGCCTGTCATTATTAAAGTCATTGCTCACATGCATACGTGCTAGCGGGATTTTACTGTTGCTGCTGTTTTTTTCGGGGATTTTTTTATTTGTTGTTTCTAATTGTAATATTATCGCAAAAGAAACCAATTTCAACTTATCTACGTAAGCATGGTATTAAAGAAGAAGTAACAAACAAGTGATATACCAATAGTAAATTGTATCACACAAAAATATCAAGCAGAGAATTTTGAACAAAGGGTTTCTCGGGAAATGAGAATAAATACTAGTGCGTCCAAGCTAGATAACAGAGTAGGCGGAGGAGTATACTCTGATAAACTCTGGTAGACGGCGTAGTTTACCTCCTAAGATCACTGTAGCGTCCTTCGGGCCAAATTTACGGATACATAGAATAAGCTGCAGATACATAGTCTGCCTGACATAAAGACACTTGATTCCGATACAAACGATTCAGAAACACTTCCGAAGTGCCGCAAGTCCCTTAAAGTTATGGGAGAGCTATGCTTCTGGTATTAGTAGAAGTATATTGTAGCCTAACAGGAAGCGAGAACTTGCAAGAAAAGGTACTTCCGCTCCACTGTCTGCTGCCTGAAAGACTCTACACTACGCTTATATTTTGATAGCTCATGAATTTATTCCCTAAAGAGATACTCTTTGTCTGCAACACAGCCAAGTTGATTTGGTTAAAGTGGGACATGAGAAAATGGCAAAAGCATAACTCGTTAAATTTAGAGAGCCACGCAGAATAATTAACAGCACTCTGCCACGCCTTTTGTATCAAGTCGTTTGATGAAGCAGAACCTGAAACCGAAAGCCATTTATTGTGTGAACGACCTGGCTTTTGCGAAATTCGGCATCAACTTTTGATTACAGGCTTTCTAAACGATGTAAACGCACCAGAAAAAGTTGAAAATGCAGCAACTGTTAAGTTTGGGTGACTCCATGAAATCCACGAAGTGTTTGAAAAATGAGTGAGGCATTCGAGATCTTTTTGGTATCGCAACGGTCCCAGTTGTACAACTATGTGTATTGGGAGTAATACCAGAAGCCACTTGGATGTACTAAAGCATCGTTCACTCAAAATCGGCACGCATGAAATGGGTTATATCTTTTTAATAGGTTTTCAGAAAATAATATTTAATATGTAAGAATAAAGAGAAAATATTCCGTTATAGATACATGCTAGCGAGAGTTTCATATTTTGCTTGGATAAATAAATAAGAGACAATTTCTTTAATAATAAAAAAAATTTCTGAACACCCGTTCTAGAGACTTGTGTAGTCAACTTGCTCTACTAAACTATCTTTAGTTTATGTTTTTCCACGGCTCGCACATCTCTACTAATTTTGTTTTAAATAAATACCATGTATTTTTCGATTTGACTTAAATAGGTCATATTCGAAAATTGATAACTTGCCGAACTTAATTCACATCATTGGCTTCAAACCGATTTAAAGTTACCTGTGAATAATTAGTTTTCATAAAAACCCACCAACACTTTACAAACAAAGTAAATGATATAATGAAATAACACTTTGTGCAAGCGCTCCTTCCAGCATATTTCTGGGGTCATATGACCCATTGTGAAGTCTGATCGAGTTTTAATGAGACTGCCTCGATTCAACATTGGGGTAATGTAAACGGGTGCGGTTTTTGTTATAAAATAAAATTTATTTAATCTAACAGAATTTTATATATTATAACTCGATAAGGTTTAAGTCTTGCCATAGCTTGCATTCGCTGAACTGTGGATAACTGTTTTCCAATTCTCTCACACGATCTTCTTCTGATAAGCCGTTTTTTTTCCTAATTCAGGTAAAGAGCCTTATCCTTAAGCTGGTGCGAAATGATGTCTTTTAATGATTAGCTCACCCCGTTAGTTTAAGCAGAAGGAATCTGTTCATTGATTTTTGGAGGATAATTATAAGTGTTTGGTATATTTAATTTTAATTTGATTTTTGATGTCGAAAATGGCGTGTTTTTCAACGAATTTGTTCAACATTATTTTTTGAGCAGCAACTTCCAACGCGAATAAAACTGTCAAATAAAAAGCCGGTACTATGAAATTCAAACCTCATAATGGTAGATCTATTGTCTAACGATCGGCATTACAACTTTTTAATACATTCCAACAATTGCTGCACAGAAATTGCTGGAACGCGTACCGATTTTGAGTGAACGATACTTTAGGTGTTTACTTTTCGTGATTTTGTTCACTGTTTGGGATTTCTTCGGGACATATCCTGGATTTTTTCAGATCCTTCCGGGACTCTTCGTGTTTTGGTTTTCGTATATTAATAAAAAGTGGTATCTCTTAGGATTCATTGGTTTGGGATTTTTTAAATACTTTTATATGCGGGATTGTTCGAATTCTTTCAGAACTTTTCGAGATTTTTTTTGTAAAGTTTGGAGTTTTTGGGATTAGGTATTTAGTGAACATTTAGTAATTTTCGGTACTTTTTAACCGACTTCAAAAAAGGGAGGAGGAATATTTTTACTTTTTTTTTATTTATGTAACTGCATAGCTTTGGGCCCCGTTAACCGATTTCTCTAATGTTTTAAAGGGAAAGGTAACACCTCATAGGTGGTCCCATACTAATTTGGTTTAGTTCCGATCATTGGATTGAGGCAATTAACGATACTCTTAAATTTTTGTATGGGAATTGAAGTCAGTTATATTTTTTGCTTAAAAATTATTTGTTCGAGGTTTCTTTGGATCCCTAGTGCTTTATGTTTCGGTATATTTTGGAACTTTCATGTAATTTTACGGGATTTTCGGGACTTCTGCGAATTAATATTTTATTGAGTATTTACTGAGTACTACGTACTTTTTCGTATTTTCAAGGCTTTTCTGGATTCCTCTTGCTTTATGTTTAGGGATATTTTGGAATTTTTGGAGATTTTTCGGAATTTTCTGCACTTTCGGAGATTGATTTAGAAGCTTCTTTTCATAAGTTTCTCGCAAAATGAAAACATTTTATAAGTTCTTAGCTTCTACTATTTTAAAATTCTGCGACTATTCGTTTATCTCATTTGCTTCCTGCTACAAATTATCTTATCTTTTTTACGTGTGTGAGCACGCATACATATTTCTGCCTGCACAATTTCCCTTGGAAGCGCTTTTGCTCTGCTATTTGTAAATTACAACAATCAGTGGCTCATATCCGTGCACATTTATTTGTACAGTGTTGCCAGCCAACTTCCTGACTTGGCTAATTAAAAAACGTGCCGCAACAATGGCAAACATGATGCTTGCGACGACAAACGTACAAATAATCGTAAACAATTGAAGTAACAGGGCATATTTTCTCAGATAAAAAAATAAAGACAATTCTGGCGAAGTTGTAAAATTATATATTTATGCAGATATATATATTTCACAGCATGTTAATCAAAACAAATAGAAAGCAGAGTGTAGTCGAAGTTGTCTGCGTGCAAAACCGCCAACAGGAAGCGGAAGCACGTTGCGGAAATTTGGCTGGCGAGTATATAAAATATATGTACGTTCTTCATTTGCGTGCATATGGCACATCTATGTATGTGTGTGTGTGAGTATGCCTGTTTTGCTTTAAAATGTCAAACGTTTTTAATCGCACTCATTTTCGTACAAATATTTACTTAAGTAGGCATTTACATGCGCGCACATGTCGCTATACATTTGTATATGTAATATAGTTGTATATGTATGTATGTATGTATGCAGATAAAATGATACAAAAAGGATGTATGTATGCGAGTCCATATAATCTTAAGGAAGATAGATATTTTTGTGTATAAATTTTTAATTGCATCCGCAAATGCCAGTTACAGTTAAATAACCGACAGTGACAGCTTAAATTGCTGAGTTAATCTGACAGGCCACAGCAATGAGACATATGATAAGCTGGCTATTAAAGTGAAATAAGTAGAATATATGTATTTACAAGTGGAATGTGAAAGAAAAATTACATTTTAATTGTGTTGATGAAGAATTTAAAGGAAGCGTCTCTTGTTAAGTATGCCACTTAAGCAGATATTTGGGCCACATGGCGTATGAGTAATATTTAATAAGACAAAATTGGCAGTCGCTGCGGAATAATAACTAAGAGGGAAGGCACTATTTGGATGGGAGGAGTTTACAATGAGAGGCGAACTTGTATAGGGAGGAAAATACGTAGAGATAGAGGGAAAATAAAAATAGGAAATTGAAGTGGGATGTCAAAGTTAATTTAACTAGTAATAAGGATCTGAAATTTGAAAATAATAGAAGGACAAGAAAATACCATTAACTTTTTAAAAGCTTAAATATAAAAACTAGATATAAAAACAGAACAAGTAGCTTATCTATACTAAGTAAAAGTGACGGAAAGAAAATTGATGTAGGGTTTTTAAATTGCCTCTTTAAATAAAATACTCCAAAAAGGATAGACTATTTCCAACATCCTGATATTTGCTATTTAAATCAACCACGAACTGCACACACAACCACTCAAAGCACTATACCAGCTCGCATATGTACATACCAGCCTAAATCGCCAGCAGATAACTCACAATCACCCAGCATAACCGTAACTCAAATTGGCAAGCGATTTTGCTAGCGGCCAAATGTGCCGCAACTAACGAGGCGGATAGTGTTGCTGCTGTGAGCGGAGACACCCTGAGGCTGTCGCAGCATTCAAACAGCACGAAAAATCGCCGAGAAAAAATTAGCAAAAAAGCGATGAAGTATTCGACACAGCGCGCAACTATCGACGTGTAAAATTAGGAGAGGTGAGAGGCGCGGTGTGGCTTGAACCAAATTTAAATTGAAAACTTGCAATTCACTGCAATGCGTAGACAGGTGTGTTAGTGGTAGGCGTCTGGCCGGTATGCGCTGAGCCGACTGTGGGCTCGTAAGCACAACTTGTGGTCGCTTGCGGCGTTGGAGTTGCTAGCTAACGCCACTTCGCCATGGATTGCACGTCAGACGCGGCATTGAGATTGAGTGATGCCAAAGGCAATGGAAATATGAAATTGGCCTCAACTGGATGAGTGCGCATGATGCTGTTAAAAGTTGACGCAGCGGAAAGCGAAAATTGAAAAATACCTTTGAGATGGCATAGGAAAGGATTGTCTGTCTGGCTGTCTATCTCAGGTGGAGAGGTGCGATGTTGGTCCGCAGATTATAAGTACATAACAACATTGGCAACCGCTGCCGATAGAAAGCGGATTAAGCCGCTAGCTTCGGTGTGTATATGCTGCTTTACAAACTCAATTACTACAACCATATACATCCATGGTGTCCTGTGTGTGTGTGTGTGTGATTTGACTACCTGTCCTACTCAGTTCGCACTGATGCACTTACCTTTGCACCCATTTGTAGTTCGGCATTGGATTGCCTTCGGCGACACATTCAAATGCGGCTGGACTGAAAAGTGGCGCTGTAGTAAGCCGATCTGGACCGGCTGAGACAATTTTCGGTGGATCTGCAAGTTGATAGAAATGCAGAATGAAAAGTGGCAAAAATATGTGCTGGTGAGTGAGTGATTGATGCAATGGAAAATTTTAAAGGTAACACGCGGAGGCGTTGATGAAAAATCAGAAAACCTTGAATGTTTAAAAATATATCTGCTTAAGGAGTCAACTTACATTTAACGTCCAACTGCACGGAGAGTTGGTCTGAGGTGCCTACAGAATTTTGTGCTTGGCATGTGTAGAGACCGGCATCCCGACGGCCCACAGGACGTAGTTGCAGGGTTTCCTGGAAATGTGAGAAAAAAACAAACTTAAAATTAAAGGAGTTTAATGGAACAACTACTGAAAGAAGTATCGAAAGTGAATAAAGAATTCTTAAAAACTAGTCAAGAACAAATCGTGGGTATATATATTGTAACCATCAGTGCTATGGGTATGTCCCTAGCTTAGAGTGAAAAGTTGCTCATTCCACTTTTTATGAAAACTCATAGTTTGATGCAGGGACTTGAGAAATTAAAAATGGCCGATAAGGCCAAAATAGTGCGAAATCTTTTAATAAAGAACAAATCCCTCTGATTCCCATGGAGTTTTACTTTTCTTTAAACAGGCAAACTGTTGTATTCAAAACTTTGCGAAATACTTTAAAAAAATTACTATAAGAAGTTTTTTTTTCTCTTGTATAATTTTTAAAATGGGACTTGGCAACTTTTCACTCTAAGCTACCGATTTTTTTTTTATGTGTAAACATCTTAGTTCTCGGTATGCATAAAATTTGCATCAACCCAGCAGAAAATGTTTAACTGCTTCTTGTCTAACCTAGCAGAAAATCCGCAATTGCTTCTCGTGCGCAGAAATGAAAATTTCTGGAGCAGTTCAGGGCTATTTGAAGACCACTTCGGAAATAGGGACTAGGTGGGGTTCATTTCGGGACCTGTTCAGGGCCATCTAAGACATAGTTCACAACGATTTGAAGACCATTTTGGACCTAGTTCTAGACCATTTTTTGACTATTTTAGGAACATTTCGTGACTATTTTGGGACTAATAAGGAACCATTCTAAGACCATTTTAAGACTTTTTCGAGATCATATTGGGTCAAGTTCACGACTTTTTTCGACAGTTTCAGGGCCTGTTTAGGGTTATTTCAGGACCATTTTTCGGCACGGTTTCTGAAATAGTTCACTAATAGTTCAGGCCTATTCAACGACTAGTTCTTGCTCATTTCGGGGCTCATTCAGGACTATTTCAGGACCATTTCGGGAGCCTTTAGTATTTATGTCATTCATGTGGATGATTTGAATGGTGAAAACCGTTAAAACGGACTATGGAATATATGCATGAATATATATGAGGACTTAGATAATGATTGCCTCTATCTGAATAAAAAAGTATTATCGTTGTAGATAGACCATTGGAATTAAAAAAAAGTTCATCAACGATATTATCTATAATACACAAATGGGTCCCAGTGGGTATACCAACGGACCGAAGATGAATGACATGAGTACTGAGGCAGGCATACTTGAACCCAGATTCCAGTGAAGTCCGCCAATGGGCTCATATGCAATCATATTACGAAGGCTATTCGAAAATTTCTTCATTGAAGGACAACTGGGGACAAAATAAATATTATGTCGGCTAGTCGGGCAGCATTAAAGGCCTTAGATTCATTTAGAATTACATCAAGGCTTGCAGATATTTATAAAACTCGCCTTGAAACGCCTAGGAGCTCACAATAGAGTGACGCTGTTTTGGTTCAATGGACATGAAGAGCTGTTAACCTCGCAAAAAGTGGACCTCGTGACCTTGAGCCTTCCTGCGGCACAGCCAAGGGTAACGCGTAGGATTTAGGATGAGCAGCAGAGCGCTGCCCATTGGCCGAAGTGAAAGGGAATGAGACACTCAAAGAAATTGGTATTCCTTCCACACGAAGCTCTGAATGACTCCTTGAACTTAGTCGGGAGGATCTTAGAACTCTCTACAGGCTACCTGTTACTGCAAGTTATGGTACCATTTCAATAAATGGGCCTTTCTGTAGAGGCGGACTGTAGGTTTTGTGGGACATATCATGCATTGCAGAGTGATACACTTAGGAAACCATTACACAGGTTTACACAAAAAAAAAGTTTCTGCATATTGAACCAAAATTCATTAGCTCTATGTTATTCGACGCCCTGAATGCGAATCCGAGATCTGTTAGCCTCCATTACGTCAGGTTCGCGATCATTTGAAGGTCATATAGGAAAATATTCATTGAATAAGCTTGAAAATTCATATATATAGGGTTTTAGACCCGCTGAAACCGAACTCGAGGACCGTTAACCTCAGGTTAATGTCAGGTTCGAAGTCATTTGAGGGTCAAATAGGATAAAAAAATGTATTAAACAAAAATTAAAATTCATATCCATAGGTTGTTTTTGTCACTGAATCCGAATATGGATTTCCCTTGATTCTTCAAAGTCATCTAGAGGTCATGCCAAAATTTTCAGGTTCATTCAACGAATTTTTCCCCACTTGATCTTCAACCTGACGTGACCTGAAACAATTTTTGGAATGGGCTTATATTCTTAAATAGGCTGAAGTTGGAGTGTTTACAATGAGGGTTTAGCACAATAGTTTTTAGCGCAAGTATACCCGACGTAATAATAATAATAATATCCACGCCAAATTATAACAAAGTTGCACAAGATGAAGACCAATAGAATCAAGTAACAAATTTTGATTCAAATCAAACATCAAACGCAACCTCATTTTGAACCTTTCCTCCACGTATTTGAGTCCTCGATGGGGACCATTTAAGTGAATCATAAAATAAAATATCTCCAAAAACTTATGTTTTTGTCCACCTTCATCTGCTGAGCACACATTTTTTGTTTCTCTTTTAACCAATTTTCCTTAGCAATGTGCCACTAAAATCATAACAAAATTTCTCCCTTGTCAATTGGAACATAAGCTATCTGGTAGATTTTCCATGGTATGTATGTACCTACACTCCACCCCAACTAGCTTTTATTGCAAGCTATTTCATGCTTTTGTTTTATTTAAAGTTGTACTCACCTGCAAACTGGCAATTTCCGAACGTCCGGCGCGTCGCCAAACGATGCTTGCCGGTGGATTGGCATCGGCGACGCAACGCAGGATAAGCGCATCCTTATCCTCCTCCAAGTCGATTTCCGGTGAGCCAATTAGACGGATCGTTGGCGCATCTGGAGAAAAGATAGACAGACGAGGGGTATAGGTAAGAATACATTTTGATAGGAGTATACAGCAACAACAATAAAAAACTATATAATAACAAAAACAATGCCACAGCATAGCGGAAGCATTACAATTGTAGCAATAACGGTAAAAGTTGCCTTCGTTGCCGGTCAATGCCACCTGAGTGCTGCCATGTATTGACAACAATAATAAGGCCGTTAAGAAAACAATAAAAATTTCACAGTAAAAGGATTTGCACCAATCCATTTGCGAGGTGAATTGAATGAAAAACAAGCGAGGGGGGGGGGCGGGGGCGCAACAGCAAGCAAAACAACAAAAGAAATAAACCATAAATGGAATATTCAAAGAAAATACAAAACAACACAAAAAAACGAAAGCGAAAAGTGTAGACAAAATGCGGCGTAGACACGAAAATGTATGTATGTCCACAGACGGAAAATAAATGTTGACTATACCACATGGCGGCGAGGGTGAGCGAAAGCGCGGAAATGTGAAAATTCGCAGTTAATTTAATTGATTTTCGCTGTGGCCGCGGCGGTGGCTGTACTGTTAGCGGCATTCGTGTTGGCGGTATTGAAATCAAAACAAGGTAAACACAGAGCTTTCAAAAACGTACGAGTAGAAGGTACTACTGCAAGGTAGGTATGTACATGGAAACTGATGGAATTTGGCTTTTTGGCTGACTGCCAAATTGAAATATTGGCAGCCTAGCATAGTCAAATAGTCGACTGGCTGGCTAGCTGGCGAACAACCTGGCTCTTGGCAAACAAATCTATTAAAGTTGTTTGTGGAAAAAGGTGCAACATAAAAGTACAAATGTGTTAACGCTACGCACACACACACACACATGCATCATACAGCATTTTATATGTTTGCAAATGTATTTGTTATAATTATACTTGGGGGGTGTACGGTAAGCTTTTGCTGATTTGTGGTTTACTACGTGGCTTACTACGTGACTGATGTGGTTGGTAAGCGGTCAGCGTAGTCGAAAGTGAGTTGTGTAGGCTTGCATGCTTTAGTGTAACCATATTTAGAGCGCACAAAAATGTTAGGCGTAGCGAATAGAACAGTGAAACGAAAAATTAATTTAATTGAATTTCTACGAAAACAAAAGCGTCACACAAAATAAATAAAAGTCGGTCGTATTTAAGTTGTGGCATTTACGCGAATTATTGTAAATTGAATTGTATTGCATTGATTTGCGGTTAGGAAATGTAATTAATTTGACAAACCAATGACACAAATCAACTAAATAAAAGAGCAATAAAATAAATAAAAAATAAAACAAGGAAAAATTGCGGAAGAGGAAGTTAAATAATTGAAAATGAATCCTGTAAAATTAAATAAAGGTGCAACCAAAACGGTGATTTTCATTAAAGTTTATAGCAGAACATTAGAGCGTACCACCTTATAAGCAAACAAAAAAAGTTCGCGGCACATTCTTGAGTCTAAAGTAAATTTTGCAGGGTAATTTTGAGACATTTTTAACCGACTTCAAAAATGGGGGAGGTTATCAATTTGTCGATATATTTTTTTTTTTATTTTAAGAATGCTACCGCACAGCTTTGCACCACGACCACCGATTTCCATAATTCTTTTCTTAAAGCAAAGAGGTGGTGCCATACTAATTTGGTTTAGATCCGATTAGTTGATCATGAAAAAACTAACGGTACTCTGTAATTTTTATATGAAAATTGAAGTCGGTTTTGTTTTTTGTTTAAAAATGACTTGCTTTGTTTTTTGAGGCTGAACTTAGGTTTCGCCTTTTTAAAACTTTTCTGTGATACAACTATCGGATATAATTTTTTTTTTTAAATAGTTCTCCTGGAATAAGCGACATAATTCCTTACCAAAAGTTTAATGATTTTAGTCAGCTTTACAGCTTTTTTGACATAAGCACTTTTGCATGTTTTAAATGGAGATGTACGCATATCATTTTGCTCGTGCTGCTCCAAATGTCGCAATGGCCAAATGAGCAAAGAATTTTTTTTTTTAATTTAATTTTCCTTTAATTTTTAGATGTTATTTTTTTTCAGAAGAAAAAAAAAATATATTTTTCAATTTCATTGCATTTTTAGAAACTTATTAACCTACTTAAAAAAAAAAAACAATTTTTCGATAATACTTTTTTCTTATCGAAGAGGTGGTTCTTCAAAAGTTACCCAATCATTGCATAATTAAAAATCTAACGGTATTCCAAAATTTTCAATCGGTTGTTTTTTGCTAAAAAATACTTTTTTTATGATTTTTTTTAAGTTAAAGTTTTTTCTTTTTAATTTAATTTCTAGATGTTAATGTTAAAAAAGATTATTTTTTTTTAATTTAATTTCTGGAACATATGTAAATTTTCTTTTTTTTAGTTTGATATTTATTCCATTTTTTGCAATTTTTAGAAACTCATGTTTTTATTTTTTCGTTTTAATTGTTTTTAAATTTATTAAAATTAAATAAATTTTTTTTTTCAAATTTTTGTGATTTTATAGTTTTAAAGAGAACACTCTTTTTTTAATTTCATATAATACTTAGAAAGTTACTTTATTTATTTTTTCTTGTTTTTTTTTTTTAATTAAATTTTCTTTAAGATTTCAGTTTTTGTTGTTTTTAAATAGTATTTTTTTAAATTAAATTTTAAGAAAACTTATTGCTGAAATACAAGCTGAATACATATCTTTCAATTAGTCTTTTGAGAGGCAGAAAAGAGCTTTCGGGATAGTTGTCAGAATTGTCCAATTAATTTAATCTAAGTTTCGTACATAGTGGCCCGTAGTCATAGAGAAGTTGAAAAAAGGATTGAACGATTGAACCTTGAGCGATTGCAAACCATATTTGTTTTAATGTTATTTTATTTTTTCTATATTGTCGATTTGATTTTTTCTCTTCATATGGATAGCTCTGTTCTCTCTCTTATCTTAACAAAAATCTGTTTCTAAGATGTGATATATGATTATCTAAACTTAAAACTTTATTTCAACAGGAATGAGTTTAAACGTATGACTATGACTATGTGCCAGTGAGTTTAACAATGCGCATTTTCAGATTTCGTAAAATTGTAAAAGACAGTAGTTAGTACACATAACATTAAAATAAATTTTAACACCAAATAAAAAAAATAAAAATATATATATACCTGTGTGCTTCGTGTTTGTCATTAAATCCCTCTCAACGTTCACACAGTTTTCATACGATTATAGGAGTATTCACATTTGCTTAAAGTATTTATGTATGTATGTACTTACATTTAACATCCATACGCGCCTCCACCGGCACCGATTTTGCCGTATAGGACTCATGAAAGGCCAAGCAACGTAAAATATCACCATGACGTTCACGCATAGCTGTCACCTGCACTACAGATGTTGCCGACCAGGTGCGAGGATTATCCGCTTCAGTGTTGTTGATTTGCGGATGAATCGGTTGAATCTCTTGGTCACCTTAAATACAAAAAAGGTAGTAATTAAAAAAAAAAAACTATTAACGTTAATAAGTAACAGTAAAAAAAGAGAGGTGAGTGTGTTAAAAAATATATAAATCTGTATGTATCCGCACGTCTGTCATGAATAGTTGCGGTTAAATAAATAATTAATTAAAGTAAGCAGATAATTATGCGGGTGTTAAGGCGATAAGATAAAAAAAGGAGAAAAAGGTCCTATGAACACAAAAAAGGAAACAAAAAACAGAAATGTCATAAAAAACTGCTACGAAAGCATAATTGTGTGAGTAAATGTAAATGGTAAATATATGTATGTACGTATGTATGTAAGGATTAAACAATAGCGGCATGAACATTATTGCTATAGTGGGAAATGTTGACATAGTGAGCGTAGTATCTACATATGTACATATAGGACTGACAGCGGCTGGGTGATGGGCATTTGCTGAAGGATTATATTTACTTGGATGCGTATGTTACATATCGTACATATGCAGTGCAAAAAGTAAATGAAATGGCATATAGGGTCAACTTGCAGCTTAGTGGAAAATTAGTGAATTTGCGTGAGTTGATGGTGCCACAACTTAATAATGAAGATAACAAAAAACTACCGTTATCATTATAACCAAAAATGGGACTGCTTAGTGTATGATGGGAAATACTCGTAAACAGTGTTGGTAAAAATAATAGAAACACATAATCAATTCAAATAACGTTCTACGCTGAGGGAAATAACGCATCACAAAAATGAATATTTTTTATTTTGTTATCGTTTAAAAATTTTCATATTTAAAAATATTTAATGAGGCATACTCTTGTTTTCGTATCGAAAATTTGAAATTTTTGTATAGAAAATGATAGTAACATTTTATGATTTTCGATTCGTACGACAAAAAGAATGCGCCTCAATACTTTCATACCAAAATTTAGCGTTTTTGAGTATATATACGTGTAAGTGCCCTGCAGGAAACGGAGCTAGTTTATAGCTACTTATAACTACCGAGCAGTCTACTAGTTCTACCTTTTTAATTATTGCCCGGGTTAGGATTTTAAGGCATCTGCATATTCTCTCTGCCTAGTCGTATCTGTAAACAAATTTAATAATCACACGTTTCATGTCCTCCTTGATTAAAAATGTAAAATTTTTATTTTGCCTTTTTTACCAATGCCTTGTGTTTGCATTTTAAATTTCTACATAAAGACATGTATTGCACGTTGACTCACATTGTCTCCCAATTTTTTTTTTATTTTGTACCAACAGCCCGCATGTACAAATCTGTACAAAAGTATCAATCGTGTGACACTGAATTTAAATGTGGAATTTTTACGAAAGTTTTTGATTATTGCAAAAAGTTTTAAACCTGGATTTACACGGGTTGTGTTAAAGAATTAACTATTTTTTTTTTTTAAAATAACCAAATTTAAATAACAACAAAAATAATATGTTAAAACTTAGCAAAAAGTGGTGCGGCTATAATTTATTGACCGCTATATGTATTTTCTTATATACTTAATTAGACATACATATATTTACATTGTACTAAAGGTATGTATATAACAAAATTTAAAAATAACTGCCTTTTTTGTCTTTTTTGAAAGCGCATTTGGCCTTTTTTCAAGTTTTTAGTGCCTTAAGATCCCAACCCTGGTTATTACTTATCTCCTTCGGCCGTAACTAGCTACTTTTGAAGGGCGATGGCCGCAAAAAGGTGGGAACTGCTTTCCTAATTACTTTTGGACATAAAATATAAATGAAAATGATTTTTTAAATTCTTTTGCATTTTCGTTTATTTACTTTATTTAACATTACATATTTGTTTATTTTTTTAAGTGTTCTTTTGTAGGGCGTCCCCTACTTGAATTCCACCAGACATAACATTAAAATGGTAATATAAATATTCGACCCTGAATTCAAGAAAGCATGCGCGAAGTCTAGAAAAAAATTTATTCTATGTAAGTTTTGTATGAGGATATTTAAATAGAAGCTTGTTTAGAGAAAACAAACTGCCGGTAATGTCTGCATGACACCTGCCTGACTTTACAACTCACTTGAAGTTAGTTTTGTCGTAGCTCATTAAAATTTAGTTATTTATCGAAATCTCACAAAAAAAGCCAACTATAAGTTGGTTAGTTTTTATCAATTGATAATTTTTTATGCAGGTTATACCAAGCATACACAGCGGTGACTTCATATACAAATGCACTAATCACGTGCTGTGCGGTTCATTTAAACCAAACATTTGCATGTCCGGCTGTATCTGAGTTCGCAACGATCTCTGCAGTGAAAAGCTGAACTAGTATGCACAAATTTCAGGTACTGAACTATTTTTTAAGCATAGAAGTCATACTAGTTCTTTACGAACTAGAATTATACCAGTTCCGCGTAGAAAAAAGTAAACTAGTTGGTAGAAATTCTAGTTAGAAAACTGGTATTCAATGGGGAAGTCATACCAGTTTGTCGTGGACTATAATTATACCAGTTCTGCGCAGTGAAATGTCAAACCAGCCAGTAAAAATACCAGTTCATTACCTAATATATGCTAAAGCGATGGCCTGCCATTTCGAATAACTTAGGCTATCAGCGACATCTGTCTTTGAACTGCCAAAACCAAAACTAAAATGCAGTTAATTGCTTTCCTCACAAATGTTGGCTTCCACGTCGAGTGAAGGCTACCGATTCTGGTTCTGAGATCTAAGATTCGAGTCCGCTTGGGGGTGATTAAAAATAGTAAGTAAGTTATTTCAACAATTTAATTAAAAAGTAAAAATTGTAAATTTAATTTTATTTGGAAAAAAAGCCCTAAATAAAAAAAATTAGATCAACCAGTTTTTTTTCTTTTGAAAACAATAGAATTTAAAAATTACAAGAGACAAAATAGAAAAAATTATAATAATGAAAAAAAATAAATAAAATAAAATACAAAAAAAAATGCTTTGTCACAGATTCGAACTCGGATCTCTGGAATGGCGCGCCAGAGCTTTGGTTTGTCGGCCATTGCCACTGTTGCAGCGCCGCGAGAAAATGGCACACTTACGCTTTTCACGGGGGGTAAATTGGCAGTCTATCCCGTCAACTGGTATGATGTTACTAGGATTTCTACTGGTAGCGTGCTGATGCAAGAGCGGACAATTGACATCTCCTAAGGCATCGCCATGCTAAAAAAACCAATCGCCAACATTGAAAAAGAATAAAACGCGAACTAGTTGGACTGAAAAGTTCACAACTAGTAGTTTTTCCAGCAGGTATGCTGTCCACAATTTGTTAGTTTCCAGATGGTCATGGTTCAACATTGAAAACAACATGCAAATTAATTTTATTTATTTTTTTTTTGTGTGAAAAATGCCTTGTAAAAGTGACTTTTAGAAATATCTTCAAAGACAATAGTTTTTTCTGCATTTTTTTAATCGATTTTTTTTGTCTATCTTCTTGAACCAATTTTTTGAATAAAATTATTGCCTTATATACTCATATATTTCAATTCTTCAATGTTGTCTTCGGTTCACATATCGATTTTTCAAAACAAAATGCAAATTATCAAACAGAGGAACTAAGGTTTATATCGATTATTTTTTCCAACACTGCACTAAGAGCGATAAAATCTCGAATTTTCCGTAAATTGTTGGGCAACAGAATTTTGATCGAATTTCTTTCATTAATGTTCTTTACTTACCAAGATACCATTTGAGCGTCGCCGGCGGATTGCCATAGTGCGATACACATTTAACGGTCGCCAGTGCGCCTGACTCTATGGGTATATTATGACCGGGCGGCACATGTGCACCCTCATACTCCAGGCGTGGACGTTGTGGCACAACTGCGAAATAAGTGAGAAAAGTATATTTGTAATTAGAAAGTGGAAATAAATATCTATGTGAGGGATGTGCAAATTAATTGAGCTGCTGCACAAACACCAAAGCAAATGAAACACAAATTATTAGGCAGACATAGATACATACAAAAGGCTGAAGGGGCGTATAAGTAATGAATGCTTCGCTAGCACAGCCTCTGCTCGTAACTCTACTCTGTTCAGCTATACTAGTAGGTGATTGCTATTGCGTGGTCGCATTAATGTCATGTACCATTGCCGCAAGCAGGAAGAGGAAGTTTGTATGGCTTTGTTAGCAAGCTCAGGGAACCGACACACACATACAGAGAAATGCGGGTTTATGCACTTTAATTAAATTCAAGGTAACACATACACAGCTAGGTAAATGTTAAATCGCACTTTGACCAAAGTTCGTAATCGGATAGGGCTTAATTGTACGAGGTGTATATGTATGTATGTATGTATGTTGAGATGAAAGTCAGCAGCGGCAGGTACAGTTACGCTTAAATAGCTACATATGTACATACTCGTACACATCTGCAAGCACATGCATATGCATGTATGTAAATTAGACTGCATCACCAAAAATAGTTGCGGTTTTTCCATAGGGGATCACAAAATTTATTACATTTGAAGACGTCCCTCAAATTAATTCGCAAAAATATTAAGATTTACGTGAGCTGCACCGTATTGAAAATACTTCCAAAAATGGAGTTTTTTATGTATAAAAATATTTTCCTAAAGAATTTTTTTAAAAAAATCTCCGAAGTTGACAAAACAGACTAAGCTTAAAAAATCAGAAACATTTGAAATTTTAAAGAAATAATAAGAAATAACTCTGAATAACTGGGCCAAAACTTTTCCGATTTAAATAAACTTATAAGCTATCAGTGGAAAGGTATTTTTCCACTATTTTTCTTTACATATGTATGTAAAAGGATTCATTCGCGTCCCATTTTATTTTATTTTTTTAAATACCAACACATCTTTATTCAACTTGGAATTACGCTCGTTAATCCTACCTTTCTCGTTCAAATCGAATCTCTAAAAATCGAAATAGTTTTGGTCCATTTATTGAAGAATTTCTTACAACAGTCTTTGAAAAAAGTTGAAAAACAGCATAAAAATCTCATTACTACGATTTCGTTGAAATTTCTTTTTTTTAAATATTTTTATGCAAATTTTTCAAGCTTAAACCGTTTTGTCGTCTCTGGGGATTTTTTTGTTTAATTTCTTTAAGAAACTTTTTTTATTCCCAAAAAACTAAATTTTTGGAGGTTTTTTTGAAATGGGTCCTGCTCACGTAAATCTTAATATTTTTCCAAAATATTTCGGTGCAAGTCTTAAAATATAATAGATTTTATAATTTCAATGGAGACGAGGGACCGATTTTTTTTTTTTTGTATGGGGAGTGGTGCAGTCTAATGTACATCTATGCGTGTGCACCTCTCATTCATTAAGATGTGTGTAAATGCGTTTTATACAAGCACCTTGCTGCATCTTTAGCTGCAGCATAGCAACTGTTGAGTGCAGGTCAACTAGTTTGCTTTTTATTTTAGTTGCATTACCATCTGCTCCAGTACACCTGAGGCTAATGATACGCAAACTTAAGCAGAGAGTTCAGCAGTCTACTACTCACTAGCGCTACTCAGCAGCTATAACGGAAACGGAAGTATTTTGCACACAAACTCAAGCAAGCAAATTCTGAAGATACACACACATACTATATTAGTAGTATGCATGTATGTATGTATGTATGTATGACTTGAAAGCCACAGCAATTGTAGCCAACGTGTTGGAAAATTAGATAAGATTTAAAATTAATTAAGTTTTAAGAGGTCAGCCATAGCTTGAGCCAAAGCAACAGGATAGCAAATTAGTTAGATTGGCCTCAGCTGTAACCACTATCCATTTTGTTTGTTTGTTTTTTCTTTGCATTTCTTTTTTAAACATTTCGCCTTGGTATGTCTTCGGTTAGTTTGGTCGGTGTTAAAATGGGCGAAACACTGCGGGAACATAATTTAATTAGCTTGCTGCATAGACGTACGCTTTATGTACTTAAATGACAAGTTTAAGAAAGCATGTTTGAAAATTAAGGAGGCAGTGTACATATGAGGTCTTCAAGTAGTAGCGAAGGACAGCAGAGAGCTATTACTAAATATGTGCGCTTGCAATTAAAATCTATACAAAGCTTAAATGAGCTGCTCCACGGGCTATGTTGGAGACCTTGCCGGTTATGCATTTTACAAAAAAAAAAACATGGTATAACTTTTGACTTTTTTATTTTCCAGACATTGATAAAAATCAAAGTTTGAATGTTCTGCCTTTTTCGAGACAGACATCAGTATACTGCAATTGAATCGATCGATTGCTTCAGGAATCCTTCAAGTGAAAAAATTGCGGTTTAGAGAAAACTGAAAAACAGCAATTTTTGATGGGATTGGAGGCATTTTTATTCAAAATAATTACACAGTACAACAGGTTTTCAAAAAAGGTCCTTAACACGGAACAAAGGCTTAAAATTATGAACTCCTACTTAAATGGGTATTTTTGACCCGTTCTCAAAACAGTTCTTATGAAAGGCCGTTAAAAAAGACACTTGGTTGATAAAGAAGGTATCAAATGTTAATATAACTATAAATGATAAAGCATTTAGATTTAGTTTCTATAGAACATTAGCATATCGAGCCCTAACCGCCAAAAAGTCGTAAGCGAAATTTTTTTCAAAATTTTCTTTTTGATGCCGAAATGTTCCTAGAGCATCTAAATCCATTTCTGCATCAAAAATAAAAATTAGAAGCAAATGTCGTTTACGCTCTTTTTGGCGGTTAGGGCTCGATATTTTTAGTGAATTTTAGAATACTTTTTGCATTTAGGCGAGAAGCTTTGCAGAAGAGCAATTTTAAAATTTTTTTTCTTGTACAGAAGGTAAAGCGTCCACGTCGCCCTTGCTCTAGTAACGGTTCCAAGGTCTTGCAGACCAGCTTTCTTAGAATCACCAAAATTGTTTCTTAACATTTTGTAGTTTTACCTATGCTTTTTAGCCTTCCAATTAGCTGTTGGAGGTCAAATGCGCATTATAGAGTGAGGGACTTACAAAGCTAAAAAGGAAACTAGAAATACATTAACGCTTTTTTCGGTATTAATTCCTTCGGCCAAATGAAATACTCTTAAAAATACCTGACGGAATTTTCAGTGCTGGTCCTTCATAAATTGGCTGTCGGGTAACATGTGGATGATATACGAGTTACCTTTTTTTTTTATAATTAAATTTTACTTTAAATTATTCGCTGTTTTTGTGGTTATAAGCAAATAAAAGTCTCTTTGAATTAAACAGGAATGCTTATTTTCTTTTAGTTTACCTTTTCGTGAAGAACATACAAAAACTAAAAAAATAATACAAAAACTCTAAAAAACAATGAGAAGCTATTGAAAACAAAAATCATAAACTTTAAATTAAATTATGTACCAACTAAGGTTTGCACTTAAAGTTTTTCAGTAGAGGGCTTAGAGTTTTTCGATAGTCTGCTAATCTTCGTTCTATTGATATTTTAAGTGTCGATAAATTTTACTAGCGTAAACGAAGTGGAATGGTGAATGAAATTTTGCAGAAATTTCTTTACTTTTGCATCAAGGTTTAGAACTCTGATTTTTGGGCTTTTTATTGTAGAATGAACTATATTTTTATAAAAAAATTAGCGAAAAATAAAATGTTAAAAAATAGTTGCCGGTATTGTAAAAAATTCGCTGTACCTAAACTTTATTGACAGAGTGTATATGCACCATGCTAGACAGTATGCAACGGATCGAGAATACTCCTAATGTAAATTTCACAGCATCGAAGCAAAGAAATATACACAGTTTACTGCAGCAAGCCGATAAGCAACATCAATTGACGAGTTTATGCAGTAAACACTTTTAATTGCTGTAGATTCTACAACCTTGCAGAAATTAATTCTTGCGGGTTTGTGCACTAATTGGAGCGCTTACTTTCAAAGAAAAATATTCCATTATTTACTCATTTTTGTTTATTTTGGAACTTGACGGGATTTCTGAAATAATCGATTCACTTATTATTTACTTTAACGTACCCATCAGGATACTAATTGGTTCAAAATACCCAATTCCCAGCGGTAGACAAAATTGCTTCTAGAAAAAAATTATTTTAATACTTACATACTTGAGGGCTAAGTTTTTTTGGACCATTTTTTAAGTATTTGTTGTTACTGTTGTAGCGGCACTACTAAGCCCCGCTTTTTTCGGGTCTACGTTCAATTATTTTCGTCAAGCTCAACTTTCAATGGGTTCGGACCAGAGGGAGAGGGGTGTTAGCTGAGTCGGATTGAGCTGGCATGTAAAGAGGTGGTTGGTGTTGTGGGGGGATTCTCCACATGCCGGGCACTCATTGGGGATATTGGAGTCGAGTCTGGACAGGTAGCTGTTGAGGCGGCTACAGTATCCCGACCGTAATTGNTCAAGCTCAACTAACGGGAGGCCCAGGAAACGAGCTGTTTCAATGGGTTCGGACCAGAGGGAGAGGGGTGTTAGTTGAGTCGGATTGAGCTGGCATGTAAAGAGGTGGTTGGTGTTGTGGGGGGATTCTCCACATGCCGGGCACTCATTGGGGATATTGGAGTCGAGTCTGGACAGGTAGCTGTTGAGGCGGCTACAGTATCCCGACCGTAATTGAGCCAGGGTAACGCGGGTCTCTCTTGGCAATTGCAGCTCCGTCTCTTCTACAGGTGGTGATTCGGCTCCTATTACGGCATTCATAGGTCGAGAGTCGAGGTAGGTGGTGACGGACTCTCTATGGATGCGTTAATGGCTCGCCTGTTTAAGTATTTGTGTTACTTTGCAGTAAACTTTGTGTTATATTTTGGAGTGATGCGGAATTCTTAGGGATTTTCATAACTTCTTCGAGATTATCGGGCCTGTGTCGAGATTTCGGGTCTGTTTCGAAACTATGGTGGGTATTTGGGGGTACTACTGACTATTTTGGTGGTTTCGGGACAACTTCAGGATTCTCTGGAAGAAAACTTCGCGATTTTCGGTGCCACTGCGGCATTTTGGGGGCTACTTATGGATTTACGGACCATTTTAGGATTTTTCCGTTTATTTGGAGATTTTAAGGATTTTCGAGACTTCTGGGCGCTATTTTTGCAAACATTATCCAAAACATATAACAGTTATTCTCAGTTCAAAAAAGGTAAAAATAATAGGCAGAAAAAATCTGTTTCTTTTGCTCAAAATAATAAAAGCCAGAGTTTTAAAAGGCAGGCTATTATAATGGCTTCTTTAAAAAGTCTTGGGAATATATATTCAATAAACCTTTCTGAATTAAAAATTTGAAAATAACTTTTATTTATAGTCTCACTCACTCACTCTACTCACTGATCAACTGCGAATGCACTTACTTACAATGTATCAAGAACGAAGAGACATTTCAGTAATTTTTCTGCCTTAGGCAGTCTATCATTTCTGAATATTGGGCAATTTATAACGTAAAATCTTCTAGATTGCACTGTTTTTTTTTTATATTTGCCAATAGCTTATGAGTTTTATGTATGTAGCTATTTCTTCTCCATTTCTTGTATCTTACCTCTGACAACCAATCGCACTGGCTGACTGGTGAGTGCATCCTGTGTTGTGAAATCACTCGCCGTCACTTGGCATTCCCACAAGCCATCATCGAAGTCCAGCGTCGCTGAACGTATCCAGAGCGAACAATCACCACCAATTTGCATTGGCGGCGGGTGTAAGTCTAAATGCAGGCTACCGACGTTGTTGCTGGAAGGGCGGGCAGCCCATTCGTATTTTTTGGCATAGATGCCTACGGGCTGTAAAGAAAGAAAGGGAGAAACATTTTTAACAAAAACCAATTTGAAAACAAAAAATACTAAATGTTGCAGAAATGTATAGCAAAATAATTTGTTTAATTAATCGCCTTTGTATTGGACACAGAAGGTTAAGCGCAGTACAAAATGTTGAAACATCTTGAGTTTCACTACACTCTAAACAATTTTTGTTTAAATTTGCGAATATTAGGATGGGTAACCAGTTTCCCCTCTTAATGAATGCAATGTGTGGCGTAGAACAAATTTCAAATTTGTTTTTTGAGTTTTAACCATTGATTGTTCAAAATTTCACAGTTTACACATAAAATGTTTAAAATTTCCTCTAAAAAAAGGTTTGTTTAAATTTACGCATATAAAAAGGTAACCAGTTTCCTCTCCTAACGTGTGTAAAATTAAACATTGTCTGTTTACTTTTACATACCAAATTTGTCACGTAGAGAAAAATTACACACAAAGTGTTTAAAATTGAGTAAATATGAGGACTTAATATTTATTACTTTTAAAAAATATATTTTTACTTTCAAAATGTTTGTAGTTTTAAACATTTAATATGTAAATGTACATTTTAAACAACTAATGTTCAAAATTAAATTTTGAACATCTTGTGCGTATATTTGCACAGATACTGGTTGAAAAATAAACACTTTTCAGTAGTAGTTTTACATGCACTTTTTAGAGTGTATAATGCCACTGTACACTTCATACCAAAATAGTTTGGAAGACTCAATGTATCCTTTTTAAATTGCCACCTTGAGTGGCATCAATGACATTGCGTGTGAGATACCTTTACAGTGGAAACATTGCAACCACTGCAGCCAACTGCAAAACCGACATACATATATACATTTATCTGCAGCGGCTGTCACTTCCTTGTATTCGCAAGCAAATATGTATGTACGTATGTATGAGTATCATAAAGTTTCCTACAAACATACATACATACATACGTATTTCTTTGTACGTATGCAACGTGCCTTGTGTAGCAAGTGCATGCGACAGCAAGGATTTTCGAATTAGTTGCTTGTTTGCTAATTGGAAATTAAATTACAATTACTTGCTGCAGGCTAAAAGTTCAAATACGACGACATGAACAGAATACTTTTGCGGCACATTATCATTGCCTTTTCATGTTTCTGCTGCTGCTGCTGCTGCTGCTGTTATTGTTGCTACTATCTGCACTTTCTATCGGAAGATTTGTACGACTATGTTGTTGCAGCTGTCAACGTTTTTATTGGCCGGGCGTAATTTTATTAGCTGCTACAACAGTTGGTTAAATGCAATGGAGCAACGGTGGTGTTGCAGTTTGCATGTTAAATTGTTTGGCACAGTGAATGACACGTCAGAGTGAGCACGAATNTCGGAAGATTTGTACGACTATGTTGTTGCAGCTGTCAACGTTTTTATTGGCCGGGCGTAATTTTATTAGCTGCTACAACAGTTGGTTAAATGCAATGGAGCAACGGTGGTGTTGCAGGTTGCATGTTAAATTGTGTGGCACAGTGAATGACACGTCAGAGTGAGTACGAACGAAGGTGTATGTGTATTATTTTGTACATAAGTTATACGCAGCATAACTACCTTTAGGTGGCTAATTGAGTATGTGTATATGTACATACATACATCCGAAAATACCCAGTGCGAAATAGAAGAATAACATAACATTCTTTGAATTGCACTGTAGCCACAGTGCTGTATGAGCGGGCAAAAATCAAAAAAAATTGCTGTCACGTATGTCAACGTGTTTGGTATCGTTGGAAAGGAAATTTATCCTAGATTAAGGACCTGGACTTAGTTTTTGTTTTTATCTCATAAGGTTCTCACAAAAACCTCTTAAAGTTGTGTGTTTTTATATATTTCTTCTTTTATGAAAATGCCTTTAGCTGGAGTCTTAAAAAAAAAAA
>NW_016158759.1:50691-68193 GCF_001687245.7 Rhagoletis zephyria
TTCATTTCACATGTACATACATATGTATGTACTTATGAGTGTATGTATGTACATATGTACATACACGAAGTAAAAGCTTTACATGAAATACTCATACGACGCGGTGTACCTTGCGAACCGGTGTACAATGTCGCTTGAAATGGAATGAAACGGAGTAAATTCGTATTGCGCCATTTACCTATGTTGCTTCATTTTCATGCGCTTCCTTTTCAAGGCATTGTATATTTTGGCTTAAATGACTTATATACATATGTAAGTATGTATGTATATCCACATTTCATGTAGATCTTTATTATTTGCTTGCTTGAAAAAACAAAATATTTCGTGTCAAAATGAATAATCAAAACCAACAACAAATGTTCGTCTGCAGCGTTTTTGCTTTAACCATTAGCTACATTTATTCATATTTTCCTGTTGTCGCAGCTGAGTTTAATTTGGACAAGTCTTTATTATTATCATTAGGGGTATTCACGATCCGGCGCATGTGGTCTAGCATGTGTTCAAACAACAACAAAATCAGCCAATCGTGCTATCTATGGACCATACTGGACCATATGCACCGGATTGTGAATACCCCTATTGTTATAGCATGAGGACATATACATACATACATACATATCCATGTATGCAAGTGTGTATATTTCATGTATGGATACNTTGTGAATACCCCTATTGTTATAGCATGAGGACATATACATACATACATATGTACATATCCATGTATGCAAGTGTGTATATTTCATGTATGGATAAGTTTTTTGTATACGTATGTTTATTTGTAGTTTCTGATGTGTGCTGTCGTTATTATAATAGTTTTTCATGTTCTTCCTTTTTGTGGTATGACAAATGTGTTAAAAGTAATTACTTTTATACACATACTAAAATGCAAGGAAAGTCAAATTGATCATATTTTAAGGTGATAGCAAAAATATGAAAATGCTTCGCATGCGTTTTCTTTTGCCTTATTTATTAAGTTCAGAAAGTTTTTGTTTACTACGTGTTGTCCTAAAATGGTGTCACAACAACCAACTGCGTGGTTGCATGGCATTAGGTTCATATAATATTGAGAAATATTTTCCCTCAAACTTCCTGAAAAGTTTAAAAATATTTCTTTTGAAAAAAAGGAATATTAAATAATGCATTGGTTTATAAAGTAAATTGAATAGATGGCAACGCTCTTAAGAAAAAAATTCCGAAATAAAGGTTTCTTAAGCTTCTTTCGGTTTACATCTTTATATGTTGTAATATTTAGTTCCTCTTTTTACATAACTAAATTGAATTTGACGTTTAGACAGGTGGCAACTCTCTTCAAGGGTTTTCTAAATAAAGATTTCTTACACCTCCTTGCTTGACACAAATATTGCAATATCTTATTAACCTTATTGATGCAACTTAATTTTTCTCAAAACCATTTTCGAAATAGGTGGCAACTCCCTTCAGACAAATCTTGCGAAATAAAGGTTTTTTAAGCCTTTTTAATTAGACACCGTTATTTAAGTATTTTTTTCCACTGATTAGTTAAATTGAATTTTACTTTTAATCAAGTGGTAACCCTCTAAACATGTTTTCGAAATAATTATTTATCATACCGCTTCGTTTGACATGCAGATCGTAATATTTAATTGAACTTGTTAATTAAATTGATTTTGACTTTCAGATAGTTGGCAACCCTAGTCTAAGTATTTTCAAAATAAAGCTGTCTTTAAGGTTTCTGGAATGCCAACCATATTAAAATATGTATTTAACTAAAATTATTAATAAAATTGAATTAAATTTTTTTTAACAGTTGGTAACCCTGTTTTCGAAATAATTCTTTTTATAAATTTCGATCGTTTGACATTCATATTGTAGAATTTCGTTGTACTAATAGTTTTAATTTAATTTCCATTTTGAACAGGCGGTAACCCTCTTGGAATATCCTAACCTTGTAGTGTTATTGAAAATGGGTCCAGCTTTTGTAAACTTAATATTTTATCGCAATATTTTGGCGAAAGTCCTTAAATTTAAAACATTTTATAATTCCGGTGGGAAAACTGTAACTTTTTTTTTAGTGAGACACTCGCAACTGATAAAAGTTAATATGGAAACAAATTGAATATATTATTTTTAGTATGCCAATTTGTTCGCCTGCACTTTATAACTAAACAGGGAATGCTATATTTTAAGGATATCATCAAAGCAAAGACTTTTAGAAAATCAAATCTGCATAGTTCTTAATTGTTTTATTTAAATTAAGCCTCAGTAAAAGTTTTTAGCAAATTTATTGCTGCAATGATTAATATTTTCACACGGCCAACCACACATGTGCTTACACTGCATATGTATGTATGTATGTATGTATATACAAGCAATTACCTACCGATGTAGGCGAACTTACAGGACACGTTTGGCTTTCGTCTGATATGCGTAGCGTATCCAAAAACAAATTGCTTTTTTTATTATTCTGTTGTGGTTGGCAGCACGCACATATTTACCGATGACTGCACAGCTATGTTGTATGCATACACTTCCTCAANCTTTTTTTATTATTCTGTTGTGGTTGGCAGCACGCACATATTTACCGATGACTGCACAGCTATGTTGTATGCATACACTTCCTCAAAGCTCATCAACGTCTTCAATGTATGTATGTGCGTAGATACATATGCATGTATTTATAGTATATGAACAAACAAGTAATTGACTTCCAGGAAACAGGCAACAAAACTAGGTAAATAATCAAGATTTACATACAAACATACTAATGTACATACGTGCTGCGAACCATTGTCGTAGCCGAGAAAAGTTAGTCAGTCAGGTAAAGTAATCAACTGACAGCCAGCCAGCCAGTCGATTGACTGACCGACTATGTGGGGCTTAGTTTTTCTAGCACAATACACGTAGCCAACTGGCCAGTTATTATGTGAAGGACGGAGATGTGTTTTCATATGCCTTAACTGTTTCTAAAAATTTTGCTTTGTTTGGAATTTTCCATTATTAAGTAAATTTATCTCCATGTAGGTACATATTTAAGTATGTATGCAGGCATGTAAACTTGTATGCATGTGTAAATAGGTGTAGCCTTATTTTTATGTTATTGGTTTTTTTTTTTGGTGTACTTTTTACTAAAACCTTCTCACCTGCTTGCTACTAGCAAATATTTACATACCTTGTTATCCTTTTGCCATGAGCATGTGCCTCGCTTATCGATAACTTTGCATGTTAATAAGGCGTCCTGACCCGGATTCACTTCGCTATACTTTGGTTGTTCTGAGAATCGTTGAAAGCAATTTATTCCTAGAAATATACGAATAGCAGTAAATATATAAATTAGTGATAGGTAAAAGTGTAAAACAAAATGCTTGGCAATTTAATGTAACTACATACATTAGTTAATATGTATTTGTAAATTTAATAAACATAATTATATGTAGGTACGGTGGCATCCTAAGAAAGTGATCGAAGTGTGTGTGTAATCTTTTTTTTATTGAAGGGAATTAGTTTGAATTGATTTGAGTCCATGAGCACCAGAGTGCTAGTTGTTAATTCTATTGTCTCATTATGGCTTTCATGGCTTCATTTTTAATTTATATTTAGTATGTACAAATAGAGAGACACAAATTAGCTTGCCATTAGAAGAAAAAAAGTTTTGTATAGATAAGTTATGTTGCACTTTTTGACCTTCTTTATAAAATAAGGCTAAGAACACCATTGAATAATGGCTGGTTTCTCCAACTCAACTTAACTTAGTTTAGCCACTTTTTGGACTTAAGTCAAAATTTAGCCTACGTTTTACACAGCTTATTCTTGACTAAGTTAAGAAAATTGACTTAACTAAGTCTAGTTGAGTTGGAGAAACCAGCCTTAAGAGTTTTAATCAAGAAGAAAATTAGCATTGTCTAAGCCAGTACCCAGCACTGGACAGCTCAATATTGTAGTAACTCTTCAACGAGACCAATGTTGGAGTACTGTCCTGTGGCATTAAAAAGATGTTAACGTCTAAGTAGATCTCTGTCTCCAGAATTTTCAATCTAACACTAGCACCCATTTTTTTGCCGATGGATGAAAGTATAAGGTAAGGATAGGCTTAGAAGAGCATAAAGAGCGCCAGAAGGCTATTGAATTAGAGTTTGCTCTACAACAAAAAAGATGTATAGCTCTAAGACCACTAAGGCTTTGAAACTCCATTGTTGTTTAACGTGCGACTTCCACAAAAAATTGCTGGGATTACAAAAATAAAAATATGTCAACTTCCTTTCAGAAGAAATCTGCATGGTGACTCCTTTAATAGAAGGAGGAACAAGGCCGTCGAATATTCTCTTTATAAAGAAGATTAAGATGAAGACGGTATGTAAGTAAGTTCAAAAGCTCAGTACTTTCCTTATGTACTACAGGCTGGATGCCATTCTTCTTATGACATCTTTATTTGCCACAGTTCTTGCAACATCCCATTTGTAGCTTGAAAATTTTTTTCTAACATTCTCTCTCTCCCTCTCGAAGCAGAAGAATGTGTCACCGCCACTTGATTTAAAGGTAATGAAATAAGAGCCTCATTCTTGTCTACGCAAAAAGGCTCATCAGCAGCCGGATTCCTACTGTCGCTATCGCAAATTTTTATAAATAAAAGTCTTCAAGAATTGTTATCTAAGGCATATAATCTAAAAATCAAAAATAACTGTTATTTGCAGCTTTTTAGATAAAAATTAAAAATAACTGTTATTTTGGATTTATAGAATAAAAATCATAAATAAATGTTATTTTTATTAATTTTACATAAAAAGTACAAAAAAAAAATTATTTCAAATTTGATTCTCAGTGAAAAGAGAAATCGATTGGTATGTATCACTTCGTTGTAGAACCTGGATGACTACCTATATATGTGGACTATTTTGTTTTATTACTCAATTGTTAAGTTTAAAAAATGGTATTATAGCTCAACAAGAAATGAAACAATTGAATGCGAAATTATCACAAATTTGCGTTTTTGCCGTTTGTGTTATTTCAACCAATTCAAATAAATTTTTTCTATCTAATAACTTTGCGCCATGTAGTTCGCAATTTGACATAGCCATGAAACAAAGATTCCATAAAAGGAATATTTGAATGGGATTTTAATAATGTAAGCAGAATTTTTGATTTATTGACTTTTACCAATCTTTTTTAAGGAAAGTCCATAAATGAGGGTATTCAGAAAAAAAACAGAGCTTGCAATACTTAATGCAGCTTGTACGTACATATGTATGTATAGTTATTTTTTGTAGGCGTATTGAATAAAAAATGCTTACTGAAAAAACGTTTATAAAGCTTTTTTCCATTAAGTCCCAATCAAATTTAACCCATAGTATGTATTTGAATCGAACTGAGTTATTTTATTTTTTATTTATTTTTGTATTTTTGTATAAATCTCACAGCTTTAAGCCTTTTGTTTATTGCCATTCATTGCACGCCATATGTCATGCAATACACGGCGCCATTCACAGCAAGCGAAACTCAAGCGTCACCGATCGATCCAACCAGCCTATTGTTTTGCATACTTCACGGCGCTTTATTCTACTGAATATACATTTGTCATTCATTCATTCATACATGCTCACTCACTCACTCACTCAATGTCCAACAACCCACAGGCAAACGTGCAAACACGCAGCAAACATTTATTCATACTCGTACTCGTATTTTACGCTTTTACTTCTATTCATTATTTATTATGCAATGTTGATGATTTTTATCGCATATCAAATAAATTTGCAGCTTCAGTGAGCACAAAAGCATTTTATGAGTATGCGACAACAACGAAAACGAAATACCACATACATATGTATGTTTGCATATGTATGTACATACGAACATGACGTTATTTATGTAGGCATGAATAACTGAATAAATGACGGAGAAGGAGAAAGCAAATATTTACGCGTTTTTATGCATATTCATTGAAGAAAACGTGGAGCAAGAATAAAAACAACAACCGAAAGTGTCAGTTACTTATGAGCCGCGCTATGAAGTGATCCAATGTCTTTATTTATATGCTCGTAAATACTTTTAAAAGTCTTTATTAGTATACGTGAGTTATTATACTTAGAGATATCAGTCTAAGACGTACATAGGTGTTGTATTGGATTGAGTAATAAATTGATGATCCTAAATATTTTTATGACAATATTCCTATATAAAAAGCGACCTTTGGTATGACTGAAAAAATTTATCATTTATTTTATTTAAGGAGAAATTGTCTTTGTCTCCGCTGCTATGAATATGAGTAAAAAAGCGTTTTGAAATTAAATGATGCAAGTTTTTGAATGAATAAATTTAGTTTAGGTACATTTTAAATTTAAAATGCAATATAAATTTACACATTAAATTAATATATTATCTTAAAAATATTTAAATTTTACATTAAATTCGATAACCACTTGCCAAAAACTTTTTTATGTCAATAATATTTCATTGAACATATTTAAAAAAAAAAAAAAAATTAAGTATCTTATGTCATCCGATTATTTCTCAATGTAACTAAATAGCCAGGACTATTACAGTCTTCTATCTCGGATGCGATTATTTCTGATACAATTCGGACACTGAAAATACTAATTTCGACGTGTAGTTTAACACATATTTAGGTAAATCACAAGTCGTGTTAGGCATCTTAAAGTCTTGAAAGTTTTAAAATTGCTCATTATAAAGTTACTGTTCCATAATGGAGCGGATGTGAAACAAAATTGATGCTGAGGAGTTGCCATCTGAAGGAAAATTTCGGTATAAGTAAATTGATAAAATAAAGTAAATATTGCAATGTGGCTATCAAAAGAAAGGAGTTTAAGAAGGCTAACTGCCGAAAATATATTTGTGAAAGAGTGTCACATGTTTGAAAATTTTCGTTTAATTTAATTGACAAGATAAATTAAATATTGCAATATGGGTATCAAACGAATGACGTTAAGGAAATTTTACTGCCAAAAATATTTTTGAGGAATGTTGCCATATGTTTGAAAATTCTTATTCAACTAAATTGATGAAATAAATGAAATACGAATATTAAATTAAAGAGATTTAAGAAAGTTTACTGTTGAAAATATATTTGAGGGGGTTTTCACCTATTTGAAAAACTTAATTCAGTTCAATTTATAGGAAAAAGTAGATATTGAATTAGTTCACCTTTAAAGCTTTCAAGAAAGTGCGCGATGTGTAGACTCGAGTTATAAGTCTATAAATTAAATTCCCATGAGAAAGCCTACTTTACCTACCTACGTTCTGAGTAGCTTCGAAAATATCCTACATTTGTTTGAAAAACTCATTTCATAAAGCTCTTTAAATCTACATATGTGACCTGGTCTACGAAAAGGGAGCTTACGTGCGAAAACTAGTTTTCTGTGAAAAAGCTGTTAAAAGTAAGCAACTCGTTTCGTCAGTTTTTCATAATCTCGTTAATTGTTCTCCGTGCCGGACGTCCAGCAAGTGTTGTTGTTGGTCCAGTAAGTGTTGTTGTTGGTCCAGTAAGTGTTGTTGTTGGTCGGAATATGATGAAGACGAAGTATGTGTATCTCAGGCAGAAGAATAAATTATATTTTGTCGTATTTTTACTCTTCTTTCTCTACATTTTTAGTACACTTCTAAGCAAGTTAGGATTTTCTACTTTTCACCACGTAAAAAAGCATCTCATCTTCCATCCGAATCAACCAAAAAGTGAAAATTGATTTTTTGACACCTAAGCCCCCTTTCCGTAGACCAGGTCACATATTTATTTTTTAATGAATGGGGCCATGCGAGTTTTGGGAGGGAGTAAAAACACAAAAATACTTTTAAGGCACAGTGAAGCACGGGTATTTGCTAACCTATAATATTTGTGTACAAGTAAATTAAATTCGAAATTTCCAACAGGGTGAAAACCTCTTCAAAATAATTTGAAACTAAAACCTTCTTAAACCTCTTTCGTGAGACACCCATAATGATGTACATATTTTAATTAACTAATTTCCCAAAGTTGAATTTGACTTTTTCAATAGGTGGCAACTCTAATTAATGTGCTTTAGAAATAAAGACTTTTCAACCCCATTTAAATTGATAAGCGAATTTAAATAATCCATTTAACTTACTGAATAATTTGAATTAAGTTTTTTAACTCGTGGCAACCCTAATCAGGAAAACAAAGAATATTTATTTCAAATCTACAGGCAGAGCCTATTAATTTGACAACTGAAAAAGGGTTTGTGGGTACATTTTCAAAATGAAATATTTTCATGAGGCGGAAAAAGGCGGCGAACGAGGGTTAAAATTACCATAAACCTTAAAAATATTTCAGGAGCTTTTAGGGGCATGTTTGGCCTTTAAATTTTGCACAACTGGCAATAGCCACCTTTGGAACGTCATCACCAGGTGTGGAGCAGCTGGGGATGCTATACTCAGTAACTAGTTTGAAGTACTCCAGTGCTTAAAGAAGTTAATTAAAAATGGTAAATAGATATGTAGTTTCTATAGGGCTAAGCAGAAAATTTTACTAAGGTTCACCGAAAAAAATCAGAGGGTTATCGTATTATTAGTTAGCTTTTATCAGCATGCTTTAAGGTTGATAGGGATAACTAAATGCTGATACAATGATTACAAAATGATTGTTGTTTTGTAAATTGTTTTTTTCATAAAACAGCAAAAATGTTAAGTGTTATGCTGGATTTCCACTTTTCTTTACTTGGCAAAAATTGCTATGACAAAATTGGGCATTAAAAGATATTCATATCACTATGTTAAAAAAGTAGTCATTAAGTTTATTTTCACATGGAATTTTTTAAAGGGCGTCAATTGTTATTACTTCAATGCCTAGTTGAAGTTCGGCATTAATAAAAATTTTAAATTCTTCTGTATACATCCACAAATATCGAAAAAATGGATAGTTAAATAATAATGTATACTGCCAACAAAAAATTCAGGAAACAACCAAAACCTTCCACAAACACAGCTTGTAGCAAAAGCGATTTCAGCTGGCCCCCCGTCTCTGCGACGCTAAATTTTACAGGCGTCGCTCCCTACCGCAGTAGTCTAACAAATGGCAAATGTCAATCACGCGTCATAAATCATTTGTCAACGTTTTGTTGCATAAAACACATGCGGGTGGCGTATGTACGGGTACATACAGTATCGGTCATATCTATAGCACGCCATTTCAAAGTGATATNGAAGATTATAATCTGATGTACGGGTATACCAGCTTGCATGAATACGAAAATACTTATGTATGCAAATGTGACATAGAGACGGTTAGGAGGGTAAACACTTTTTTGGGGCGCAAATCACTCAACGATTAGTTAGAAAGTTTGAAATATATTTATCGTGGAGATCTTGAAAAAAAAAAATAATTGCGATAATTTCTTTAATTAATCCTTTTTAACTACGGCCACAGTAGGTAGGTGGCTAGAGGGGTGGGCAACCGTTCGATGCGACCCAGGTGCGATCCCTGTTCAGGAAAAAACCTAAAAGCTAAGATATTTATTTATTTCTATATTTTAGCTACATACTTGAAAATTTCTAGGGCCNTATTATGGGACTAAAATTGAAGGAGCTAAAAAACTGTGTACTCAAAAAAATTCCAGCACTTCCGAGAAAAAAGTGTGAAATTTAGGTGCAAATTTGTTGCACTTTTTTGTAGTTTTATACAAATTATTAAACTTGGGTTTATATGGGGTTTGTCGGAGAATGAACTATATTTTAATTGAAAATTGTTAAAAATAAATAAATAAACATAAGTGGCACACAATATCACTTTGAAATGGCGTGCTATAGATATGACCGATGCTGTACATGCATATGTATGCAAATATAATACATACCAGCTTGCATGGATACGAAACTACTTATGTACGCAAATGTGACATAGAGACGGTTAGGAGGGCAAACACTATTTTGGGGCGCAAATCACTCAACGATTAGTTAGAAAGTTTGAAATATATTTATCGTGGAGATCTTAAAAAAAAATAATTGCGATAATTTCTTTAATTAATCCTTTTTAACTACGGCCACTGTAGGTAGGTGGCTAGAAGGGTGGGCAACCGTTCGATGCGACCCAGGTGCGATCCCTGTTCAGTAAAAAATCTAAAGCTATTTATTTATTTCTATATTTTAGCTACATACTTGAAAATTTCTAGGGCCAGAATATCCAAAGTAGAATCAAAACTCTTTCTCTCTTTCAAGAGAATAAAACGATGGTTTTTAGAAAAAAGTTTTGTTGGAAATAGTTTCCTTAGTTTGTTGGAAATTGAAAGTTTTACAAAAATGTAAGCATTCTAACAAGCTTCTATTTATGTTCACCTGTGTGTAATCAAATATTGCAATCAATTTTTAACTTACATCCCGATTATCTAGAAATTTGAAACTTAGCTCAGAATCCGTTGACAATGGAACATGACCGAGGAATTAATCCGCTTGGCGGCGCAGGTGTCGGTATATGTATTAGGAAAACCCGTATTAATGGCCCAATATGGTTCATAAATGGAATGTATTTACTAGTGTTGGGAAGGATCGAGTACTTTGAGGATCGAGTTCTTTAGTAATGATACTTTCAAGAACCGGCATAATAGTCGAGATATTTTGAAAATCCACGAAATTTAGCTGTTAGGTGGTGCGCAGGTCTAACAATAAAAGCTTGTCTTTAAAATTGTTTTCTTTTATTACTTGTTTAAAATATGTGTCGGGATGGCCGTTTTATGAGACAAGCAAAACACATGTACTCACNGTGTTAGGTGGTGCGAAGGTCTAACAACAAAAGCTTGTCTTTAAAATTGTTTTCTTAATTACTTGTTTAAAATATGTATGTAGAAATGAAGAAATGAGCACCAAAATATGGATTGTCTGACTCGCAAGCATAGGAAACCTCCACGTTTCAAAAGTTGCNTATGTAGAAATGAAGACATGAGCACCAAAATATGGATTGTCTGACTCGCAAGCATAGGAAACCTCCACGTTTCAAAAGTTGCTCATAAATTTTAGTTTGAAGAATTGGGTGAACGCAACAAAGAATTAAAAGTTCGCAGTTCCTTTTACCAAATAATTTTGCTCCTTTTCAAAAATTTTCAAAAGAAATTTTAAATCTATTGGACCTATCAAAATTAAAGTTTTCGCCAGACAAAGCCAACTTATTCTTGTCGTACTTCTGAGATGTTTACCACTTAAAAAATTCTAGTCGTTATTCTTCCCGTTGTGCGTTATTTCCTCTTACTTTCCGAAACTTTCTAAGCTCCGGTGTTCAGAGAAATTCATAATCCATATTTTGATGTTATGAACACCACTTTTTTGATGCATTTCGAAACTAATTTCAACGAAAAATGACACTGGAGTTAGCACAACGCCGAATCCGGTATGTCTCCAAACCAGAATTGACGAAGTGTGACGGAAATTCATTCATACACCTGCTCTGTTGAAAGCATCAACAATCAAAAAGAAACTTCGGTCCACAATCACAGCAATCAGAAGCTGACCTCACAATAGACCATTTGATAATTCCGTCACACTTTTTATTTCATCTGTTACCAATATATTCACTTCCTTTAATTGTATGCCCAACAGTTCGCCAGGAAACGCATGTGTCTGCGAAGTCTTCAACTTATGAATTTTTTGCAACTGAAAGTTATAGCTCTAAAAGTCCCTCAAATGCTTTCAAAGGCTGTAAGAACAATTTTTAAAACTCTACTATATGAAAATGAAATACTATGCGTGCAGTGCATATTCAAATGAAGCCGTCATCGATTCGCCAACAGTTGGCGAGTAGCGAAACGAACGAACTCAATGAGGTACAACCAAATTCGCTATCGTCCATCGTTGCTAGCTAAGTTTGTTGTAGCATAGTGAGCAGAGAATTGGCGAATCGATGAGGGCTTGAATAAAGGAGTTCTCGTGTAGTATGATGTAAAGCAGCATAAGAACTGCTCCAAAAATTGATTCTTCTTAAAACTGAGATTAAAATGAAGCTTCTGCATTTGTCACAAGTCCAGATATGAACTCGGTGCTTGAAGAAAAAAGTGCCTATAATTGATTTATGCACATATGTATGTATATAGATCACAACACTAAAATTGCCTGAAGAAATCAACGAATTAACTATCCCTTCTGTTACAAAATTTTGCCTTTGTCAGTGCACTTCACTTTCAAATAACATATACGTACATATATGTACATACATTCATACTCCCAGCACCAGCATAAATTCAAATGAAGTCATTTAAATAAAATTCCAGTCAACGGACGCGCTTTAGCTTTTTTGATATGCATAGCACTTTGTTCGTTGTAACTAGTTATTTTTCATTTTACTTTTATAGCTATTGTTATTTTCATTATGGCTGTTCACCAGCAGGCGATGACACGTGATGCGTAAATGAATGTATGTTGGTTGAAGCAACAAAACAATCATGAATAACGAAAAAAGATTGGCGTCAAGCGTGGTTTATTATAAAAAGCTTCGATTAGATGACACAACAGGCGGGGGTACATGCTTACACATATACATACATACATACATACATACAATGCATAACATTCTATATATGTACATATATAAATAAACAGCACGTGAATAGCTTTGCCAATATATAAACAAATAGAAGTATGTGGAAGCATGCTTTGCATTTTTGCTCCCTGCAGTGTGCGCACCATGAATCGCTTCCATTTTAATGTCCGCCATAAATTTAATGAGCACCGTAACGTATGAGTGATCTATGCAATTATTATTAGACTTGCGTATGTTTGTATACCAGCAGTGAAATATTTGCTTTAAGCGAGTTTTGCGAGAGTTCAAAACGTTTTAAAATAAAAAAAGTACTTCACAATTTTTTTTGTATTTAACTTGCTATCTATGTATGTATGTACATTGTATGTATGCATGCGTGTTTGGGCAAAATCTTGCAATACATTTTTGACCAACTTCCCGATGAGCTAGATACTTGAAAGTGCAATCTTAGCTCCTTATAGTCCGATTTGGTTCACATTTGGAATGTATATTGGCAACATACGTGGCAGGTATATTTCGAAAACCCGCATTTTCGGTCTGATTTAGTTTATATTTGTAATATATTACATAAAAAGGAATAACTCCACAAACACCTATTTATGGTTTGATGTGGTTCATATATACAATCACTTGTTGCCGCTGATTAAGTTAGGTGATATTTTGATCAGTTTTGGCTATTTTATTTTGTTTATTTAATTATTATAATTTTCTTTTATAAAAGTCTAGCTCATTACATAGCCAGCAGCCAGCTTTTCATTCAGAATTTTTAGAAAAATTTAGCTATGCAGGTTTATAGTCCACTAAATTTTAGTAGGTTAAAGTGCAAACTTCAAGACGCTAGAAAATCGCTTTGAATTTTAATAATTTTTTTTACTGGCGGTGCTAGGCATTTTCCTTCATAGAAAAGTAAATGTCGCAAAATGCTCAACACCGTCAGCCAAAAAAATTATTAAAAATTAGCGCGACTTCCTAGCGTCTTGAAATTTGCACTTTAACGTATTAAAATTTAATGGGCTACCAAACTGCATTCGTAAAATTTTTCAAAAAATTCTGAACAAAAATTTAATATTTGTGTGTGTAATTGTTAAAGCTTGTTGAGTTTTTATAAGTTTTGTACGAAATTTGAAATATGCGTTTATAAGGTGCTGGTTACGTAGTGTGCTGGATTTTTATAAGAAAGAATATAAACATTAAATAGGTAAAAGGAAAATAGAATACGGGACAAATACAGGACATTAAAAGAAATATAGGGCATTTGGCGTCCCGTATAAAATAAATAAATTACCAGGACAATGGGTAAAAAAAGAGGACAGTCCCGTATAATACAGGACGGATGGCTACCGTACCTATAACGAACTTTCGAATTTGCTCATAGGAGTACATATCTATGTACGATGTGGCGTATGAGTAACATTATTTCCTGCCTCTATTTCACACTAAAAAAATTATTGCATATTTTCATTTATTTTTAATATTATTTGTTATTGGTTATTTATGATTTTTTTTTCAAAGAACAGGCTTAATACAAGTGCAAATATTAATAAAAAATTTGTTACTTTTTTATTTTTGCCTATTCAAAATTATTATTATTTTTTAATAAAAATGAAAGTATCTTGTGCAAATGACCTGATCTATAAAAACGGTATACAGATCTGTAATCTAAGACCCAATCTTAATTCACGTGTTTCAGCGCTTTTTTGTGTCCATTCAAAACTTGAGATTTTCCCTTCCCCTTGAGGTTCTCATTATGCTTTTGAACGTGCTTTTTCTCATGTTGACGTAGATATTAATCGTAGAAAATTTTTCCATAGTAAAATAATAATTAAAAAAAATAAATAAAAAATAAAATAAAAAAATGAAAATATTAAAAATAAAAATAAAAATAAATAAAAAATAAAAATAAATAAAAAATAAAAATAAATAAAAAGTACGTTGAAAACATATTGAGAACCATTTTGCCTCTGCCTTGAAAGGGTTAAAAAGCGTTTCATATATGACAGACTCTGCATTAAAGGGTTAAATGCTGCACTTTCGTAAAGATATCGACCAGTATAACTATTTTTGTTATATAATTTTTTTCCTGAAGGCTGATAGTTTACGAGTTATAAGAGTTTAAAGGTAGCTTTTCTTTTTCCAATCTGACCACTCGGGTACAGCATCCAATGTCCCAAGAATCGAGTCTAGTGGAATGGGAGCCAAAATCTAAAATTTCAAAGAAGTGACATTTTGAATGGTATTTTGAGGGTTAAGTTATTGTTGTTGTAACTTCTCTATAGTTTTCGTATATTATATGAGCATTTGTCTTCACGATAAAAAAATTTTCATTCCACTATTTCTTTTCTAAGCGAAAAAAACTCGTGTTTTGCCTATAGTGCGACGCCTCTAGCCATTGTGTATCATAACTTTAAGTTATCGATGCAAATTTTTTTTTCGGCTACACGGAATTCGGTTTGTACTACATACTTATGTACTTATGTATATGTAGTTGCAGCACTGACCTGATTTTCATAAACAAAATTAAATCAACTCCGTTTCCTTTAAAACATTGCAAATTGCTCAACTTTACATCCGGCGCCCGACAAATTTGCCCATAAATTGGTGTAATTAAGCGAAGATACGCACACACACACACACACACCCCTAGCCACAAACAAATACATACATATGTATTTGTAAACACGCATAGCACAATGATGAGTCGCTGCGGCGCCAAGTACGCAGTAAATGATGTTAATGAGCGAAGCGGATTTGTCGCGGTAAGCGATGCGGCAAGTTGTGCGGGTATTTAACATTACCAGTAATTAACATAAATTCCCGATGAAAAGTGGTAATTTGTAGTTGCGTTTTCGAGTAGTCGTGGCAACACGGCACGCAGCTTACCAAGTAGGTACATAGAAGGCTATAACAAAAGTAACAACCAGCTAAGAGGGCTGAAGATGCTTGAATTGGGCAGCAGAATGCCCAAGCAGTAAGTCAAAAAGGGGAAGTGTAACAGAGCAACGGCGAAAGTTGAAGGCCGAAAACTATGTACGAATACATACTTACAACTCGGCTCAACCCCTTTTGCGTATGCAAACAGTGTACGAAGTATGTAAGTTGGAAATTTATGAACGTCGTTAAAGTTGCTACGTGTACACTGAGAACACACACACACATATATACATACATATTTCTTTTATATACAAGTATGTATTGCATTGTATTTATGTAAGTACAAGGCGGCTACAAAATCCTTAATGATGCACAACAATGATGGTCGCCATTCTTAAATGTTGCCATTGTCTTTCTGGTAATTTGACCTGACTTTATTGCTCACTATTTCATTGCGGCCATTTTGGTAGTCTAACTGTTGCGAAAGTCTGTGAATAAATTGCCTGTTGTTACTAAATCAACAGACACGTAGTAGAAACTTGTTTTGTTTGTTTTTTTTGTATAAAAAAATTGTTTGCAATGATGTATTTTATATTTGGCAGAAGTTCAAGAAAATGTTGAATCTACGAGCTAAAGTAACGTAGCTCTATTTGCCATAATAAATTCCAAATTAATTTAACCTAATGGGATGTGGAATATTGCAATTTCGGTAAGAAAAAATTATAGCTTTCGGGCTTACTAATCGAAGCTTAGAAGCAAGTTGCGCTCTTATCTACCTTTTCATTATTGAAAGGATGTCGATCTTCTAGGCGACGACGGACATTGCGGACGAAGTCCAAACGCGCAGCCAAAATTGGAAAAAAAGTTTATAGCTAGCGCTTTTTCATTATTGAGTTGGCGAAAGGGATCCTCTAACAGTAACGGCCTGTATCCGAAGAAGTCCCCTCTTTATTTCCAGTCGGAATGTGGCTTTCGTCTAAGCACAACAGTATGGTAGATTCAAAGAAAAATGTTATAAGTAAACGTGTAGAAGTACTTTGAGTAAAGGAAATTCAGCAAACCCAAATGGAATCTACTTCTGAAGGTTAGGAAAAAACGTTAAACAATTTGTGAATATCGACGCTGCGATAGAAATTTTTTAGAAATAGAAATATTTATAAGGGTATTTTTGTTTTTTCCTTTTTTTAATTCGAGCTGTTAAAGGAAACAGTTATAACATGCTGTCGGATGCTGGCTTTATATCTATTGGAGGTAACTTAGTAAAGTTTAAGCTACTGAATAAAATAAAATTCAGCTGCTCACATCTGCTACTGAAGTTTTAGTGTATTTTTTTTTAACATGCTTCAAGCTTTTTAATTACATTTTACTGTAAGATTTGGAGCATAAAAATTCCCATATGAATTTCGTTCCACAAAAATAGTTAAGTTTAACAAGAATATAATTTTAGCAACGTGCTGTTTTGCTCTTGATAACTAAGAACTCAAAATATGAAAATCGATAGTTAAACCCTAGTCAGTGGTAAAATATGCACTATGAGCTCGGCCCTTAAAAGCTTTCTACATAGTTATTGCACAACTCATGCCGGTTTTCCACTGGGAATTGAAATTTAAAAATTTTAATAACAAAGTTTGGCATTAAAAAATACGGATATATTTACGCTAATACTCACAGTCTTTCAAATTGTTCCCACATGTGATTTCTTAATGGAATAAATACTTCTTATAATTTTTATTATTTAAACATGCATTAAACATCTTTAGTTTGGAAATTCTCTGGTTGAATTTAATTCAGCTACAAATGTCAAAAGAATCTTCATAAACACCAGTGGCAACCAGCAGCTGTCATCAATATGAATATCCGCGAAATCTTCTGCACGACACAAAAATCAATTTCACAACCGCCAAAAGTGCGCTGGCAACTTCTCATATTTATATGCATACAATGCCCAATTTTACCTGGAAATTCTAACAAATATGTATTTGACACACTTGACATCTGTCAAAAATGTTGACATTTTATAAGAAGTAAACTGAGAAATGAAAAACTGAAAGCAAATAAATATAAAATGAAAAGAGAAATCATTGCAATCAATTTGCGCAAATATTTCTCAGCATTTATATATGTATGTACACATACAAATGTTCATGCATAAACAAACACTACAT
>NW_016158759.1:72301-79655 GCF_001687245.7 Rhagoletis zephyria
TCAAATGCATAGTATAACTCGGCTAGTGTGAGTAGAATACAAAATTCCCAGACATTTACCAAATGATTCAAAGCTCCCCTTCTGGGGCACGCATGTACATATATTCAATTTTTATTTACTTATTCTCCATTTGCACAAAATTTTGTATGTACATTTATGAGAAGGTTTATGTGTGGTGAAAAATATCAAATAGCATTCGAGTGAGACCGAATGAAGATAAATGCTCAGACCATGCAAATCAAAAATTTATGCTGATTTGTGAAATTGTAAAAATTTAGTATACTCGTAATGCAAAAAAAAAAAAATTTTGTGAATAAAAGTGGAAAAAAGAGTGAAGAGCAACTACAGAGGATCAAAACTGTATTTGCATGGTAATAAAAAAAGAGTTGTACTCAAGGACCTTTATCAGAGGTTGTTTATCTAAATATGTACATATGTGAAAGTCTCTTAATTAAAACACATAAGTTAACTTTTGAAAAGGAAAATATAAATATTTTTATCAGTAAAAATTCGTTCGTTTTATACCCAAAGTAGAAATTTGCAAAAATATCACTAAACAAGCTATCGAAATTATAAATGAAGCCAAATATATATCATTTGTTTATGCTATGAATTTATGTAGTTTAGTTTGTAAAAGAGATCAGAATAATAGTTTTAATAAATTCAAATTTGCAAATATACGAACATATGAGTCGGTATATATCACAGACCTAGATCTAAAGTGAGCGAACTCAAAAATTGGAGCCAGATATATAACTGCTTGTGAATCGTACAGATGCAAAGGCAATTAGTACAAAAACAGGTAAGTGAACCGGCAGTTCTTTGTTACTGTATATGAGCAAATTTTTTTAGTGTCACTCCCTTCTCTCTGCAGAAAGAAAACGCCAAAGCATTCTTCTTTGGAGTACCACAACAAGTAGAATAAATAATAAATCAAGTATCTGAACAATTTTAGCCTTTAAACATTACCGAAATAAAAAATTTTTTCATTGTAACTCGAAAAAATTATATTTGTTTTTTTTTGTTAATATCTTTGGGAAGTTTTCAAATAGAATGTCCATATTAGACGCAATGAAAGTTGACATCAAACACTGCATACCAGTTAAGTTTGGGGAGTGTGCCACCAAATTAAAAAAAAGAAGAAAATATGGCAGCATGCAGAATATCTGCCGCAGCTATTATGTAGTATAAAACAGAAGGACCTGTCTAAACTCGGTATGAAAAACTGGCGCAATTTCGCAGAGGGGAGGCAATCGGCGAAATTTTTGACTAACACTTGTAAAGCCAAATAAGATGAACGGTCAGCCATTAATTTCTACACAAAAAAATTCTGCAAAAAGTTCCAGCAAAATTCACCACTTGCCTTTATAAATACATCAACAAACAAAAACCTCGGTTCACTCTGCATTCCGAATTCACAAGTATAACGCCATTTTGAAATCGACAACTTGCCCTATTGGCCATGTAAACGATCCTACGCTGAATATTCGAATGTCAGAGCAAATGCTTATCCCGCCCCGCTATGCCAAGCCTTTGCAATTTTCAATTTAACAAATATTGCCACCGGCTGCCAATTTCCGTTTTCAAATGTGTGGCATGCAAAGTTTTCGCTGTTAATCTTTTGACAAAACTGCAAATATGCCAAACGCACACTTTACCCCTAAACGCAAACATGTGTATGTACATATGTATATATGTACTTTGCACATTGGAAACATTTGTAAATTTACGTTTCGTTTCGTTTACGTTTAGATCTACATGCATACATGGGAGCACGTACAGTTTTACACGAAATTATAGGAGTTCTATGTTTTGAGAAGTTTTGACAATTTTTCACTGTATGTAAAATAAAACCGATCTATCCGGTTTTTTCTTAATTTCAAAATCGAAAACCGGGTTTTCAAATTGCACTTTTTCGTATAACTCGAAAACCGGTTTCGGTAAAAGGCGAATAAACGAACACCCCAACATATAAGTTCACATTTCAGACTTTGTACAAAAAAAAAGGATGTTACAAATTCTGCAAAACTTCAAATTCCATTGATTTTTGGAATTTTTTTTTGCTGGCAGTGTATTCCATATAAAAGAAAATTGTCGAACATACTTTGTACGGAAAAAAGGCATAACACCTTGAACCGAAAAAATTCGCAAAAATTAACTGGATTTTTGTTCAACTGAAAACTTGCGCTTGATTGTACTTATATAAATTTAATGGGCTATAAAACTGCATAGCACTTGTTTTAAATTTTGCATAAAAAGTTTGAAATTTTAGTGCCAATTTTTTGAATTTATTTTTTTAGCGCCTTAAAAGTATTATTGTGCTGTTTGATACCCGCATTGTAACACTTCATTTATTTTATGAATTTAATTAAATGATAATTTTCAAACAGGTGGCAACCCTCCTCAAATATTTTTCCAGCAGTAAGCTTTAGTGCAATAATCAATTTATCTTATCAATTAAATTTAATTAAAAGTTTCAAACAGGTGGCAACCTTCAACAAAATTTCTTTCGGATGTTAGCCTTCTTAAGCGTATTTTTTTTTAAGTAATAACAAACATTAAATAAGAAAAAGCAAAAAAAAATCAAAACTGATCAAAATATCGCACTGCTCATATTTTGTGGACAACTGTATGTATGTACATATGTATGCAGCACAACGCCCATCTGTTCACACGCATAAACGCCAAAGTGTGCTTTTATAAATTGAGTAGATAGAGATCGTTGAAGCACACGCAATATGTTTTCACCCACTTTTATTGTTGTTGCAATTGCTGCCGCCCTCGCTTTGACTCTGCTGCTGCTATGCTGGATAAAAGCGATATTGATATTCATATTTTCATAGCTCATTGACAGAGCGAAATGGCATGGTATGGCATTAGTCAATGCGTGCCAACAACGCGCCAAATCACAAATCCATTTATGCATATACATACATACATACATACACCCACACCAACAGCCCACTCTAACGGCACTCGAATGTATGTATATTACACATCTACGTGTAGGGTACTCGAATATTCAAAATCGATTTAGTATTCAATAGCATTGGCAAATTTGTGCGCACACATTTGTCGAAAATATTCACAAACATACACTCGAGCAGCGACACACATGTAGATAGCCATGTAGCTATGTATGTATGTATGTGCATGCAGACAGACAAATGTTAGAAAAAAGGGCCAAATTGCGCGCGCCACAAAGTGACAAATGAGTTTCTGCAGTCGATGCCATGGCCTACCGCTCCAGCCCCTGCTTTCATCTACATACATATGTATTTATGTAAGTATCTCTTCTTTTTTTTTTGCTCATATTTTTCTTTTACTTTTACAATTTTCCTTTTACGAGTACTTTGCATTAATATGTTGTTGATCCCTTTTTTTTGCTTTGACTACTTACTTATGTATGTGTGCATATGTATTTGTTATTGACGTTTTGTTGTTGTTGTTGTAATTTTTTTTGCCACCCTCACCTAACTCCAACTCTCGCTGCCTTCAACTATCAAATGTGTATGCGATTCATTCAATCAGCATCACAGCTGCGGTAGATTTATCCTTTTTTGCTGCCGCCACTGCTGTTGCTGTTATGGGTTGTTGTTGTTGTTGTTTTCGCTGGTGATTTAATATCGCTTTAGTAGAGGTTCCGCAGTTATCAGCTTGTAAAGTGATTTAGCGCAAACTTTTTTTGCACTTATTTTTCCTTTGCTTTTTGTCCTACACTTATTTTTCTACTTCTTACGCAGAAAAAGGATCATTTTCATTTTATATATTCCGCATTGATAGGTTAATCGAATCTTATAGTAATAAAGCTGCTTCTGTTGGTGATTTGTTGTTGGGGTTGTTGTTGTAGTTGCCTCGATGTTAAAGTGTTTTCTGTGCAAATGAGTGACTGATTGAAAAATGAGTAGCGCGGCAATCGGATTTTGCATGTATGCATATCTATCCCAGTACATTAGGATGCCACACAAAAAAAATTATAAAAATTTTTGCCTCCATGCGGCGAATTCTGGCCTTTTTTCATGCTAAACACCCAAATATTTTATCCCGATTTGGTGGAATGAGTGAGAAATTTTCAGAAAAAGAAGTAGTCAGATTTTTTTTTCAAAAAAGTTAAATGAGGGGAATATACTCTTTCCTTGGCAATAAAAATTCGATAAGAAATAACTGAGATATTTACACTTTTTAAAAACTTTGCATTACAAAATTCGATCAAAATGCATACAAAAGTGAAATATTTTGGACCAGGTGGCAGAAACTTTGAAAAAATTTTAATTTAAATTTTATATTTTTCGATTCTTTCACCAGATTTTTAATAAAAAGGGGTTGCAATATTCTGTTTTAACGAAAAGGCACTAATTTAGTGAGAGACTGAGTCGATACACTGAGGGAAATAAAAAGAGAAGAGTTCCTGATTATCCTTTTATTAAACGAACCGGAACCGGGAATTGGATTGCAAAAAAAAATTTCAACTGGACAAAGAAGTCATACCAGTGGGAGCAGTACAGGACTGCGCGCACTGTCACTAATTAAGATATTAGGCCCCCGAAGCGGGGATCGAAACTTTACTCTGCCCAAAGCTTACCGTCTGTATGAAATTCTATCGTAGGTGCCTTCCATTTATATAGGGCTCCTCGGGAGTTAAAATGACACTTACAGTAACAACAACTCTAAAAAACTTGCTTCTAAACTTGCTCCAGTTTCTGCGTAGGACCAAAATCGAATCACTCCTGTCTCCTCGGAACTTCTACTTCTGCCAGTTTCCATAATAAATTCAATAAAATAAAATTATAAGTATACGAGCATTTTTTGCCTGAGAGCTGCATACTGATTTAAGAAATTTTTTTAGATGAAACTTACTTTTCCCTATCTTGTGCGCCATTTTATATGAATTTTTTTTGAGACCTGCAGGGAACCCTTAGCACTTAAATTAATTTACACATATTATTAGAATGGACTTTTAATTGTATGAAGTGTGCGGCATACTAGTGTACATGTATGTAAGTTTATGATTAAAGGCAATCGGTGCCATAAATTTGTATAAATAAATACGTACTTAAGTATTATACTTGTGAATGTACGTATAAGGGTATGTGCATAGATGGAATATTCTCTTTTTATTTATTTATGTACATGTTAATACTAGAACATTCACTAATACGAGGCCTTCATTCATTGGAAGTCTACAGTGTACAGTTTAAATGATTTTGCCATAAAGAGCCGCAGTATTTAAATTCCATCAGAACTGATAGTTTGCCAACTAAGCCATGCAAGCTCAGTTAAATTCAGGGATTTGTTGCATACAGGAAACTGAGCTGCACCGACAACATAGACCAGCGTTTTAAGAGGACCTTAGTTCCAGATAATACACTTCGTTCAATCCTCTCGTGGCGGGTTGGGGTTGTTGGAGGATACTCTCGCATACAGCGTTGGTTTACAGTAATCGATTTGGGCCGAAATGAACTCGAAGCTTTCGCGACAGTAGGTGTTGTCGGAAGTGCCCCAATAAATAAAATTAAGGCAAATCTTTGCACTCTCTCTAGCTGCTTAACGACCGGTGACTTTATACAGTGCGCTCCAACACATACATAAGTACGTCATGCAATAAAATTGTTTTAATTATGCAGTCATAGAGTGAATAAACCACTCTCGGAGAGGAGCTCCAGTGCTAGCTTTCTTACTCTCAGACCGGATCAAAGGCTAAATGTATTATTACAGTGCAAAAACACTCCATGCGGAGAGACTAATGTTTTAACCAATTATATCGAAATCTTTAGGCCACCAACCTTGCTCCACACGTGTATTGCTTTTAGGAAAGATTTGGGATGAAGAGGCGGCTTCGGGATAACAATGTCAATCCAGAGCCATGTACACGTATGGCTCAAAACTAAGTTTAAATGACGAAAGCACGACACACTCTAAAGAAGCTACATATCAGGTCACTGGATTGCAGAGCAATCTTGTCGAAATAGTCAGAAAAATACTAAAAAAGTTAGTCACTAAATTTGCTACCCACATTTGTAGTGGAGTGCCATACAAAGGAATTGTACGGAAGCTCAACTTTGTAGGAATGGAACCTCCTTCATTCGCCTAGAACGTTCTCTACTTAGACAATTGCCTGAAATTATAATCGGCCAGTGCCTACTGAGTCTGTCGGCCAGTGACTGCTGCTATAATTGAAAGCATAGAGAACTATTTCTGCAACTAGATTTCCCTGTTGGAGGCTTGAATGAATGCATTCTGTCGTTTTATTAACACAATCGATACATTAGGGTAATTCATCTAAACACGTAAATGCCTCGTAACCACGTAAACCTCATAAATTTGCTTAATTTTGTATGGAAAACCGGTTTATTTACGAGGTGTACACAGTTACCTCTCCAGTAGCCATCTATTCTGTTGGATGCAGGTTAACTTCAACCCGATAGCCGCCTTACTCCAAAGTTTCCAGCAGTTCTCGGATGACAGAAACCCCAAATAGTGGTAAGAAAACTCTTCCTTGTGGGTGCTTCTACTCACTTTTCTCTGGATGGAAGCGCTTCTTAACAGTTACGTTGCAAGGCATGCGATACATAAATCTGGCAAGGCCAACTTTCGACATCTAGTTTTTTAGGGGATTTATAAATGTTTCAGACAGAATGTTATTGAAACCACCTTGCTATATAAGAAAAGGAAGCCACTAATCGGCCATCTGTCTGAGATAAAAGCTGTTCAATTCTGTAGAGCCGATACCATCAATTTAAAATTACAGTAGGAATGTTAATTTGATGGAAAACGATTTTAAATTATTTTACAATTTTTGAAAATGTTTTGTGATGATAATTTCTCGCTAATGTTAATAACTCGTCTTGTACAGAATATTCGGTATTGTACAGAATGATCTCGGTTTTTTTCCATTTATTTATTTTTTTAAATAATTTTTCTTAGTCAAGTTCGCAGCTGTCTGCGTTAAATATTTAACGCCACAGTGATCATATGATATATAGTATATTCGAATGCGTGCACTGAAAGCGAACGGCTGCGATGAACGCCAATAAGGGAGTGGGAGACAAGGATATAGACAAAAATATTGATAAGGATAACGACAGAGGTAAAGCCAACGACAAAAGCAAAGACGAAGATGGGGGTAAAGATGAACAGCAAGATGAAGTTGAAGATGCATAAAAAGATGAAGATGTAGAGCAAAATGAGGTTGAAGTTTGAATGTTGAAAATGGAGGTGAATAAGGACGTCTGTGTAGATGAAGACGACGATAAAGACGAAGATGAAGATGAAGATGAAGATGAAGATGAAGATGAAGATGAAGATGAAGATGAAGATGAAGATGAAGATGAAGATGAAGATGAAGATGAAGATG
>NW_016158759.1:80813-84810 GCF_001687245.7 Rhagoletis zephyria
AAATTGATACACCCCGGCTTACCATCTAGCGGAAGGTTTCGGAAGGGTGAAAAAACATATATTTAATACTTGCGCCGGGTATTTAATGTTCGGCTCCGCCCGAACTTAGACTTTCTTACTTGTTTATTTTTATTTTTGGCCCACTTTAGCTACGATTATGTACATATGTGTGATTTGGAATAACGGTATATATTTATATTCGTTCCTTTAAATAAAGCTAATCACTATCGGATTTTATATATCCTTACAGGTTTTGTAATATATTTAAGTTACAGCTTTTATAAAAATCTCTCCTCAGCTTACACAAATTTTTTGAAGTGTATATTAACAGAAAAAAAACAAAAAACAATTTTTACGCTCTTCATGGAAATACATACATAAATAAACTAAAATATAGCTCACCACATCAATAAAACCAATTCATTTTATTTTTTGAATTGGATAGCCTTTACTTTCAATTTAATGGCAACTAGCAGCAACAAATAAGTAAAACCAACAGCCGCCCACAACCGCATGTGAGCGGAAATTGTGATTTAAAACATTTATGATAAATCGTTGCGGCCAAAGCTGTGGAGGTAGATCGCATTTTTCAACAAATTAAAAAAAGGGGCGAGTGCAAAAGTTTTGAGCACAAATAAACTATTTGGTCCATAGTGTGAGAGAGAGCGATTGGAAAACGAGTAATAGAGAGAGCGACGGAGGAGGCAGCAGAATGGCGTGTGTGGATGTGTGAAAATCGATCGGATTTTAAAGCCCCAAAATCCACAGCTATATATTCGTACATCCAAACATCGGCAGCTAACGCTATGCGCACGAAAGTAACGTTACAGCATAATGACTCTTATTTTGTTGTTATTGTTATGATGGCAATTGAAGTGGCTGCAAGCCATTAAAATGCAGCTAAAGTTATTTCTCTGCCACTATTGCTGCGGCATAGTTATTTTTGTAGCTTTATTGCTGTGGCAAATGCAGTTATGGCCAGCATTTTTTATGCGAATGTCTATGTTGGTGCGCTGTGTTGTTGTTTTCTTTGTTAGCCTTTTTTTAGTTTTGCTACTAGTCTTGCTGTGCTGCGGCATTAACGCATTACAGTGTTATCAATTTTACGCGTAGTAACGCATGCGAATGACAGCAGTGGTGGCAACAATGAAGGCACCCTGAAATTGTTGCTATTGAAGCACTTGACCAGAAAACGATGGAAAACAACAACACAAATACAACAAGAGACGAGTGCATATGTGTGGCGTGTTCGTATGCCACTACGACCATTGCCGCGTGCCACATGCCACATGCCACATGCCACTTCAGTTACGAGCGTGTGTTTTGCACAATGCCGCGGCGGTGGCGAAAGAGGTTAGCTGCATTGCGTCTGTGGTGATGGCCATTGCCCATTGGAATTACTGCAGTTGCAGGCACATTCATATCTACTGTATATGTACGTATGTACGTATGTACTTGTAATATTTTAAAACGCGCAGTTTTTTTTTCCGTTTCGGCATTTGCAACTGCATGTGGCAAGTAAAATTATTATAACTAGTAATGCATCACATGGCTCGAGTGGCCACGGTACGGGAAGGTTGTGACCGCGCGTGTGGTGGCATATGTAGTACGTACATATGTATGTATGCATACAGTGGATTACAGACAATATATTTACATCGATAGGAGGTGCACTAACTTTTAAAAAGTGCAAGAAAAATTTAAGTAAATTAGTCACAGATATGAAATGGGCACAAGTCGAAGAAATTATTGCGGGAATTTTAAATCAGATGTATCACTTTGACAGATCCTTTCTATGACCTAGTAATAACAATTGTCAAGAAAATTGGATCTAGTTGCATTCAGTGATAGGCAAAATTGTAAAATGTTTTTTTTTGAGAAGAGAATTTCCAAAGTTGTAAGTAAACATTAAAGTACTATGTACTTAAGTGTTTTAGATGCAATTAATACCGAGCGTGATAGTACGCATACAAAAGTAAACCCCCAAAAACCCGAAAATGCCGAAATAGTCTCGGAAAAATTTCGAAGAAGCACGAAAGCAAAAAGGTGAAGAGCCCCGAAAAATGCCATATTTAAAAAAAAAAATCCTAAAACAAATTCGATAAATTAAAATAAATATTAACGTTTAATTACATAAAATCAAAAATTAACGTTTATTCTTTCTTTTCCTAAACGGTTCTTCTTATCTTATTTGGCGCTGTTACAGCCTAAGCGTTCTCGGCCGAGTTCAGCAAAGCAGGCCAGTCGTTTCTCTTCTGCGCCAAAAGACGCCAATTGGAAATGCCAAGTGGAGCCAAGTCCTTCTCCACTTGGTATTTCCATCTCAGGGTGGGACTTTATCTTTCTCTGCTACCACCATCAAATTCCGAGTTGAACACATTCAGATCTGGAGCGTCAGTGCCCATTCGAACGACATGGCCAAGCCAGCGGAGTCGCTATATTTTAATTCGCCGCTTTATGTCCATGGCGTTGTAAAGCTCATACAGTACATAACTAAATCGTCTGCGGTACTCGCCGTCGATAATGCTAAAGGTCCGTAAATCTTCCGCAAAATATCTCTCTCGAATACCCCAAGAGCCGCATCAGCGGATGTTGTCATTGTCCATGCTTCAGCGCCATATACCAGCAAGGGCATTATGAAAAAGTGCCAGTTTTAATTTGTGAACTGGTTTCGATAAATTTCCGATGGTAATTGGATCTGAATCAACAACAAATGAGGTAATTCGATCTCAATCTTTTGTATGGCGAATTAACTAATTCGAAGTAATAGGAGTGCGAATTGCGAATGAGGGAGCGAACTACGTAATATGAAATATTAAGTAATAAAAATGTGTGGCTAAATTAAAAATACTTTAATAACACGGTTTATTTTTCAAGAATTTTTTTTTTCAAAAAGGTACAACTAATAAACAGGGCCGAGTAGGATCTTCATTCTCCTACCAAAAAGTAATGTCCTTTAAGGATCTACGGCCATTTAAATTTCACTAGACCAACTTTAGCAGTTGCTCCAAATAACATAAAGTGTATTAAACCAGTAAAACCAGTAAAATATATATATTCCACCGAACTGAAGTAAATCATTAGCACTAAAATTTTGTTTGGCAAATAATGCGAAGTCATCATGTCTAAAAAATCGAATCAAAGGCATTTTTAAAGAGACTGTCTCAATTTTAGAAAAAAATCTCTAACCGTTTGACAGCTGTCAACTGTCAAAGTTTTCATTTGACATAAAATTCGTGACTAGCGTGTCCAAAAACTTATTAATCAGTAGTATTTTCATAAAAGATTTTCCTATTTTTAGAGAAACTGGCAGTTGATTTGTCAACTGTCAACTTTTAAACAGTAAATTTTATGGCATATTCGAATTTAGCATTACAACAATACTACGATCCGGCAGATTTATTTTAATCGTAGCAGCCCTTCTAATTTTTCGCATAAAACATGGCATCTCCGACCACTGTGTGTCGTACTTTACTTCTGGCAATAGCGATTCTGCGTTGAATTTCGATGCTGATATTGATTCCAAAGTAAACAAATGCCTCCACTTTTCCTTTAATTTAAGCTTAATTCAATTTCATCCTTGGGGTTGTTAAGCTGTAAAACCCTTTAATACCGTTTCGGTTAATATCTACCCTTATTGTTATAATTCATTTAACTTATTAAATAATTTTCTGGCAATCCTCTTCTAGCGCCTCATCAAATTTTAAATGTACGCACTAAAAATTTCTTAACACGCTTTCGTTTGACTCTTGAACTTGCGCATAATTTAAATTAATTCGATTTTTCAAACACATGGCAACCCTCTTCAAAATGTTAACAAATTACTAGTTCAGGTTTCGAATAACAAAATAAAATTGTATGACTTTACATAAGTCAGGTGATATGCACAATTACAGGCAAACATGACTAAATCATCTAAGTCCATCCCCAGTATAAACCCTGCAAACTATTTTTTCAGAGTATTCTGAATCGTAAAGAAATTTTAACGAATTCGGAA
>NW_016158759.1:84910-112706 GCF_001687245.7 Rhagoletis zephyria
AATTAATATACCCTTGTGCACAAGTGCGCTCGGGTATAAAAAAACATTACACTGACACAGGGGTTGCCGAAAGAATAAATTTGAAAATAGTTTACGCACGCATCTGCTGCGGCAGTATAAACGAAAGCTCCATAACAGTTATTTATGTATTAACTTTCTGAACTTACATACATATGTACATATGTACTATGTATATGTACACATGCTCCTAGTATGTACAGTATTGGCCAATACAACAGCACCCCCTTTTCAAAGTGATATTGTTTGCCCCTCATGTTTATTTATTTATTTTAGGGAATTTTCAATTAAAATATAGTCCATTCTCAAAACTTATATAACTTCAAATTTAAAGCATTTTAAAAGACTACAAAATAATGCAACAAATTTTGACCCAAATTTTAAACTCTTTTCTCAGAAGTGCTAGAATTTTTTTGAATACACAGTTTTATAGCCCATTCAATTTTAGGCAAATAATAATGTGCAAGTTTCAAGTGGCTAAAAATTACCGTTAATTTTTTAGAATTTTTTTCTCCGAAGGTGTTGCGGGTTTATTCCATATAAAAATAAATTATGTTTATTTGTCATACGAAAGCAGTCTTTTAGTCTTTTAAAAAGTGTGTATAAGTTTTGTTAGAGAAGGAACTGTACTTTAATTGAAAATTCTTAAAACTAAATAATTAAACATAAGTGGGAAACAATATCACTTTGAAAGGGGGTGCTACAGATATGTCCAAAGGCCACGTAGGATAGTGGCAACGGTGAAGCCGGACCATGGTTCCATAGTAAAACAAATGCAAGATAACGGTAGGGCTAAGCCTAACCTAGTAAGCAGAGTGCGTCCAAGGGGAATGCGGAGGCCCTTCCGTGATCTACTTCCTACGCCCACTATTTTCACGAGGCTGGATGAGATAGGAGATCCGATCATTTGGTTTCCGCCAGAAAAGAGCAGCCAATAGAGGTCGGCGTAGGCACACCACCATACCTTGTTGTTAGAAGACGGTGTTCATTTATAGAAATTGCGAAGTAGCAAATCCTGCTGGGCATCTGTGAAGAAACCCATGAGAATACTCTGACCCTATGACTCCAGTGGTAATGGGTGAAGGCCGAAATGGCCAGCATAGCGATGAGAATACTCGGAGAAAACCCGATATTTCCGCCGACCTGCAAGAAAATGGGAGGTGTATACGCACCATAGTGTGTTTGATCCGCTACGATTTTGACTCGCTAAAAAAGAAAAATGTTTATAGGATCGATGTCAACGCCGCTTGTAATTTGCTGGCGGAGGTTGGGCATGAGAACACCATCAGTGACGTTGCGATGGAGGATAACACCGAGCAGGCTGATCCGAGGGACGAGCTGGTCGGGGCTATGCTTCATCAACATCATCGCTAGGTGTTGACCACTTCTCGCCGCAATATACTGAGGGGAAGTTGTGCGAGGATGACGGGGCAAATTCCGCACCCATCAAAGGCGTAGGTGGAAGAGACCAAGATGGTGTGGGTGCTTCATATAACCCTACACCCTTGTAAGGCAGCATCTGCTGCTCCGCCCGACATCCTTCAGTCCATGGATCTCTTCTTGGTTTAACTGATCCCCTTTCTCTTAAATGAGCTCTTGCGCAATTAAGCCGATATGCTCGGTAGAAGTAGGTTACTATTTATGTAAGTATGTACCCAAGATAGTAAGGCCACATCGGCTAGCTTTCCAGCTCCTTAGCTTTTGCTTGTTAGGGCTAGATTTACAGCACACTTTGTTCCCATGATTTTTATGCGCAAGATATTTGGAATCACAGCCATGGCTTACATTTATGTTGAATTATGAGTTATGGAGGCTGTCAACAAGTAAGTGCAGCTGTGACGATTTGATGATGCTGCCTTAGTAAAACTTACTCACCGCATTCTTAAAAATATGTCATATTCAGCAGAATTGATAGCAAAAATCATGGCTACTTATCAACTGTACAAAAGAGGCGGGCAAATAAAATAAATGTATGCTCTTAAGAAGCTTGATATACCACCTGACTTTCCAATGAATTATTGAGCACACGAGCAAATAATCTGCTCAAATATTTTTCTACAAAAGCTAATATTTACACAAAGTTGGAAGTAGATGAAATGAGCTGTAAAAGATTTAAGGCATAAAGCCAATCACAACATCGAGTAGGGTGTGTGTCATTCGAAAGAAAAATCCACAGCTAAAAATTGTGAAACCACAAAAGAAAAATGAATCGCATCCAACAAACTGCGCGAACCTCCCACGTCTGTTGATGTAGCTTTGTTGGCACATAGAATTAGAGAAAAGGAATTACCAAAGTAGCACCTAGCGATGACAAAGTATTTATTGCTGTGGTACGTACGAATGTGAGAAATAGGAGCACCGCGTTGGATATACATACATATTTATATATGTACCTACAGTCAGAGTCAAAAGTTGGTATACACCTTGGACCTTATGAATAAAAAGTAAGCAATTGCTTTTTCTTACAATTGCAGACTTCTTACTCGATTTATTCAAATGAATTTTGGTAAAAGGTTTAAAATTTTAAGAAAAAGTTATTGGTTAGTTTTTATTCATAAGGTCCCTTGTTTTAATAAAATATTTACAATTATTTTCATGAAATTTTTTCATACATTTTCTATGAAAATATAGAAATTAAAGTTTCACACTTTTCCAAAAAAAAAAAAAAAAATCATCAAAATTACAAACTTTTTAAAAAAATTCGCAAAAATTAAAAAAATTCATCAAAATTTCACGCCATAAATCGGAGGAGAAGCTTGGCCAAACACTAACATATGTGAAAGCGCCAATCTATAATTATTATTAAAACTTGCACTTTGTTTTTATTAAATTGAAGAGGCTACACAATTGCATACTCGAAAATTTTCTGAAACTAAAAAAAAAAAGTTTGAAATTTTGATAAAAAATGCTTTTAATTTTTGTGTATTTTATAAAAAGTGTCAAACTTCTGTTTATTTTAAACAATTAACTTTATTTTCATAAAAAATTAATGACAAAAATTGGTACATGAAAATAATAGTGAATATTATATGAAAAACAAGATGTATACTGACTTTTGCCTCTGACTGTATGTATGTATGTGCTTATGTTTAGTTAATAATTGAAGCATATGCATCGAGGATGGTACCCACATACAGTAGCACTATAGCACGTTTATAAAGTTATAATATTCCCATTTGTCTCTAGGTCGCGAAGCAATTGCATACATATATACGTACATATGTACAGTGGTTGACGAATAAATAGGGACGCAACATTTTAACATATTTTGCATATTTTTATTTTGTATATTTAATACTTATTATTGTTTTATGAAATAATAGCTCATTGTCTAACAAAAACCGTATTAGTTAATATTTCAAACTTTGTAGAAGAATTATAAAATTCTGCATATTTGCATCGGAATTTTCACTTTTTAATCAGATTTTAAAACTTTAATTCATAAAATTTTAGTATACTATTTTGTTGGTTTTAATTTGCTAAAGAATCGCATTCATGGAAAATCTGATTAAAAAGTAGAAAATTTAGATGCAATTTTGCAGAATTTTTATAATTTTTTGACAAAGTTTAAAATTATAAGTATTAAATAAAGCAAAGACAAATAGGCAAAATTTGTTAAAATCACGCGTCCATATTTATTTTTCCATCACTGTATGTATTTTAGTTCGTATGGATGTAAGAATGTGTTACATTAGACGTGTGATTTGGCGCATTCCAAACGTAGTATGGAAAACATGTCGATGAGAAAATGTGAAACGTGGCGGCAGTGACAGCGGCGAGCCATTGTCAAGAGCCATCAACGCGCAAGCAGCAATTTGTTGAACAAAAAAATAAAAAATTATATGCAAAAAAGGAATAAAAAAAAACAAAAAACAAAATTGATGTTGACATTTTACTTACCTTGCACGCAAATGATGATGACAAACAACGCCAATATGTGCCTCAGCGGCTGTGTCAAGTGTAGCTGGTAGCGGTGGTGATGGTGTCGTCGTCGCTGTTGCATGCCACAATGGCAATGTTGCCTTCGCTGCTGTACCGCAAGCATTGTTGTGGTTATGTTTGCTGCCGCTGTGGTTGTGGTTACTTTCATTTTGCTCGAGACTCTTCGCATTTTGGTTTTGTTCTTTAGTCGGGCTATATTCTAAGTAATTTAGTTGTTGGTGGTTTTGGCTTTCCCTCACTGCCGAATGTCGCAAAACTTTTGCTTTTTTATTTAACGTTTTTGATTTTTGTTTTGATGATATTCATTATTTTGATCTGACGCCGGAGTTTTCACTCTGTATTTTTTATTGTCGAATTAATTTTCATTTTTGACTCACATTTTTATTTTTTTTTTGTTGCTCTTCTTTTTGGCTTTTACAATAATTTGTAATTTGTGAAATGAAAAGTTGGGCACTTCAGGCTCAATTTGTCAGAAAAATTAACAACTTTATTTTCTTTATTTATTTATTTTTTTTCAGTATCAGCTTGCAAAATTTCCTTTTATTTTTCTTATCAATTTTTACGCGTATTTGGCTTTGTCAAATTTAAGCTCACAAAAATTTTTAAATTTTTTCATTCATACTTCAATTTTCCGTGAATCTGCCAGAGAGGGAAATTTTTCAATCGCATTCGACAAATAAGGTTTGAGTAAAAAAATTGAATTTCAGTTTTCTGCTCAAACAAAGAAAAAAATGAATCCATTGAAAAATCACTCTGCGGAAAAAATGTACCTATCATTTGTGCTCAAAAAAACGGGTTCAAAAGAGAGGAATGTATCCGAGTGTTATTAAATTTTTAGAGCTGCAAAAAATTTAAGCGCCATGAAGAACAAAATAAAATTAAAAAACTTTAGTTATCTTAAAAAAATAAAATAAAATAAAATAAAATAAAATAAAATAAAATAAAATAAAATAAAATAAAATAAAATAAAATAAAATAAAATAAAATAAAATAAATAAAGTAAAACAAAATAAAATAAAATAAAATAAAATTAGATTTAATTAAAATACTTGAAATCAAATTAGACTAAATTAAATTAAATACATTAAACCAAATTAGACCAAATTTAAACAAATAAAAATTAATTCAAATAACAAATTGAATTGAATAACACGAAGTTGAATCAGTTTAAATTAAATTAAGTCAAAATTAACTAGATTAAAATTAGATTGAATTTAATTAAAATAAATTAAATTGAATAACAAGAAATTAAATTAAATGAAACTAAAATAATTTATATTAAATCAAATTAAATTAAGCTAAATTAAAGTTAAATAAATTCAATTAGATTAATTTGAATTAAGTGCGAATAAATTTAATTAAGATAGATTGTATAAAATCAATTAAGACTTAATTAAATTAAACTAAACTACATTAAATTAAATTAAATTAAGGTAAATGAGAATAAACTAAATTAAATAACAAATAAATAAATTACGCTAAACTGCATTGGGCTAAATTTAACAAATTAAATAAAATTAAGTTAGATTAAATGAAATTAAATTAGACTAAATGAAATTAAACTAAGATGAATTAAATTGAATTACACTATATTAAATTAATTATATTAAAGTAATTTAATTAAATCCAATTAAACTAAATTAAAATCAAACTAAATTATAATAAATTAAATTGAATCAAATAAAATTAAAACAAAATAAAATAATTTGAATAAAATTAAAAACAAAATGGCATAACAGGAAAGGAATGATATTGAAAGTACTAGAATGAGATGAAAAAAATTTTACGAAATGGAAAAGAGAATTAAGTTAAATGTAATTAAATGAGTTTAAAGCAATCGAATTGATTGAAAAGTTTTAAAAATATATCAATCTCAAAAACTTGAGTTATGTGAAATTAACTAACTTAATTGAAATGAAACGAATTTAAGTGAAATGAAACACATTAAAAAATATACACGTATATATAAGAGGCCAAGGGTAGCTTAAGCTTGCATTATACTTAAAAAATAAAGAAAAGTGAAAAAGTAATTTTTCTGTGTAATTTCAATCGAACTACTTTTGCTTTGCCAATTTTTCCCCTAAGCGGCAATTGCACACGCTTTCTCTCGCATAAGAATTATGACAAATCTAATAAATGTTAAACATTTCTCAAAAAAAAAAAACACGTTTTCTGTGCGTTTTTCCCTTTGAGCACAAAAATTTACTTAAGCTTCGATGCGCTTTTAATTTTACTCGTAACACATTTTTTAATCCAGATCTTGTACATGCGCCTGCACAAACATACATACATACGAGTACATACTTATCTACGTGTTATTATATTTGATCATAAAAAAATGCGATAATTGCGTTAAATGCTGTTTTTTTTATATAAAAATTGCCTGCATTTTTCACGCTTTTTGTGTAAATTTCCTTTGACGTGCAGTGATTTATTGCTTTCTATTGTTTTTGTATAAGAATATATTTTAATAAGAATTTATTGACGTTGCTTGCATTTTGCTGTCGGAACTCAGAGCTTTTGGCTCATCGTCGTGACCGTGCTTTTTTATGGTATTTCAGCTTAAAAGTTGTACTTTTTTTTTTTGCTATGGGCTTCCTTGAGCATGGATGCGCTATTGTGTGTATGTAGCTGTTTTATGGCACGCACATTTTTGCATTATTAAAATGCAGTCCATCGGAAAATGCTGTAATCAAAGTAAATAAGAAAAAATTATGTGAGAAAAATTGGCAGATTAATTGAGGCGAAAAAGTACATAAAATACATCGTTGAGCAGATTAAGTAATATTCGATAAAAAAGTGTTGAGCCAATATTTTGTACATAGACATATACATAAGTAATGCCGAATTTTCCACTATTCATTGAAATGAAAAAAGTTGATGCAGTTCAAAAAATGTCATGTGGAAATGAACATAATGACGAATCTTTTCAATGACCAACTTTATCAATACAATTTTTTCCACTTTATGTCTAGTGGAAATCTAGCATAAGAATAGTTTAGATAACAAGTAAGTTTTAGCAAAAAAAAACCGACTTCAATTCTCGTATAAAAAAAAAATATATATATGTATATATATATATATATATATATATATTTCATGATCCAATGATCGGATCTAAACCAGATTGGTATGGGACCACCTCCGAGACACTACCTTTCCGATGCAAATTATCGAAATCGGTTGACGTGGTCCAAAGTTATGCGGTAACATACATAAAAAAAAAATATATTCCGACGAACTTACCACTGCAGAGTGCTTTATTTAAACATTAGCTAAGGGTTTTATACATAGAGGCAGCAGTGCATACATAATCCTTAAAGGAGAAATAGGTTCAAAATGCATAGTTTTGCAGAGAGCGACATTCTTCATAAAACGGAAACTTTTTGCAGTTTTTGTAGCGGAAATATAAATCATCTGTCTCTGTATTGATACTTTCACCGGAAAAGTATGACCTATCAAATCGGGGTGTTTTCTGCAACCTCTAAATAAATGACCTTCGAACTTCAACTGGTCCTGGACTTATTAAATGAGTGAAAGTGTTTTCATATGAAAACGAAAAAATATGAATTATCTAACAAGTCGGAGATGCTCTATCTTTCGCTTTCGACCGTAAGTGAGGGGTCATACTGTCCTTTTTTTTAAATAGGGAACATATATTTTTAACGCTTTTGCCTGAAATTTTTTTCCGAAATACACTTCCGGTTAAAATAATGCACTTCCGATCAGTTTGATCCTTTTCCGGTCGAAACCGGCAGTCGGTAATACAACCTAAAGATAAAGCAGCTTCGACTTGGTTCATATTTTTTTTTCGTTTTCCAATAAAAATATTTTTTCCCTTATTTGAGAAGTCCAGTAGCTTGTTTCTGTAGCAATTCTGTACGAATTCATATAAATATGAACAGGACGAATTGAAGTTCGAAGGTTATTTAAAGTTTGCAAAAAAGTCGCTTCCGGGAAAAATGTCACAAACAAGAGTTACGTATTTGAACCCTCGGAATCCGAATCTGCAGCCATAATATGTACACTTGTGGTCAGCTGATTAAATCAATTCACATTTTGTCTATTTTTCTTTTGTTTATTTAGTGTTTATATTTTTTTATAAAAGTTTAACACTTTACTTAACCAGCGCCACATAAATCTGTATTTAAAACTTTCAACAAAAAGTTTAACAATTGCACCCAAATATTTTTAACTTTTTATTTAGAATTTCTAGAAACATTTTTGGTATGCATTTGTATGTTTTGAACCTTATTAAATTTTACTAGGTAAAGTGCAAATTTCAAGACGACAGAAAATCGCGTTGATTTTTAAATATTTTTTTTTTTGCTGAAGGTGCCAGGCTTTTTCTCTTATATAAACGAAATTGTCGCGCATACTTTATATGGAAGAAAATGCACAACACCGTCAGACCGTCACCGTCAGGGTAAGTCGATTTAAAAAAAAATGGCCTTTCGATCAAAAGATAAAGCATCCCCGTCATATTTTAGCGTTTAAGTTCTAGAAAAAATGATCAGGCGATATTATTTGTTTTTTTAGTAACTAAATTAAATTAATGAATATTTCGAAAAAATCGTTGGCAAAAAATGTCTACACCTGTCCTTTTCTTTCCAAGTTTTATTATACACTTTAAAGAGGGTAGAATTATATTTTATATACGTATGTATGTTAATGTAAATGAAGTTTTATTAAACTCGTCTTATTTGAAATGAACTCTCCGCAAATTATGTCCATTTTCTTTTATTAAAATAGTATATCTAACGCAAAATTCATAAGGATTGATGCGTCAACTTTACCAAAACCAGTTAAAATATAGAACCAAAGATCATTTAAAAAGTTCTTTTACCCACAGTGGCAGAGCACTAAATCACTGCCAAAATGAAAAATACATAAACTGCTCATTTACTAAAAACTCTTTCGGTCTGTACAGCAGCCGGCTGCCCACCCCCTTATACATGCATGTACATATGTAAGTAAGTACCTGAAGCAACCTAGCACAATGTAGCACCACCGGCGCATTACTCATACGCACTGGTGCGCCAAATGCGACTTTAATTGCTGAGCAGTCGACTTTGCCTCCCCTGGCCTTGCAGCTGCAGCGGTGGAGCTGCATAGCAGAGACACTTAACATTATTACTTGCAAGCCAACTAAGGTACTCATTTAGTAAGCAAAAGGAAAATTTTCAGAGCACAAAAAAGGCATCAAAAAAAAAAAAAAAAAAAAAAAATCTAACAAAAAGCTATAAAAAATAAAGCCAGAACCAGAAAGAAAATGAATGAGTGGAGTGTTAAGTACACTTGTGTCGCATTGTGGCGCATTCATTTGCACAGGCGCTCTGGTTCAACGCTGCTGTTGCATGACTTTTGCTAGCCATACCATCATCGTTGCATGCCACTTTACTGCCGTTGGCACTACGCTTCCATCGCCTGTTCCTTCTGCTGTTGTACTGCAAAAAGTATTCATCTTAATTTCTTTCATATTAAAATGAAAAATTTGCAAAGTACCGGGAAATTTATATGTATGTATGTATGTAGGTAGCGTTAGCTTGGTTGGTGAAGTACAAAAAGAAGTTGCCAGAAAAGGGGTGTGCACAAAAAAAAATTTACCTTTAGACGAGGGCAGGCGAGGCCTAGCAAAAATTGTACTAAACGTTGCCTGTAATTTTTCGTCTTGCAATTTACTTACTCGTAGCAGGTATTCGCACAGTCAGTTCGTGCAACTACAGCAATATAGGGAACGCTTGTGCTTTTGGAAAGTGGCAGGTGTGCAACGATTTTCCAATTTTCCGCCGCAACAAACGTACAACGCCAACTTTGTTCTTCGTAGACGTGCGCACGAAGGTTGGCAAGGGTGCATACATTTATGTGTGTAAGCGTAGGTGTGTCTTCGTAAGTGTATGTACATATTTATATATATATATATATTTGTGAGCGTATACAGTGCAGCGCTCTGTAAAATTGTCGGGCCAGTTAAGTAATAGTAATGCAAAAATGTTGCCACATGCATCACCTGCTGCATGCTAATGTTGATTGAAGTCTTTGTATAGGCTCTTAGCGACCACGTTGCAAAGTGTCGCCTTCAGTTGGGCGGCGCACGTAGAACATTTGAAGAAATTTTAATTTTTTAGCTACCGAATGCTTGCCAAGGCTATTATTTAGCGTCAGCATCATTTAAGACGACTTTTAGTTGTAGCAGCGCACGTACCTGCACGAATGTCTAGGAGCGGTGTGTACGTGCTTGGGGGGGGGGGCAGAAAGTGTCTATGGAAGTACACAGAAAATAATTATATGGGGAATTTGATGTAATTATTTTGAATTCTATGCAAATTATCAACAAAAACAAAAAAGGGAAACTGGGGCGCCGCTTGAAAAAAAATAGCATACACTAAGACAAAACTTTTAGGTGAAGTAAGACCTCTTTACTTCGCCAATAAATGTGGAATGATATGGTATTGTGGATATCCGGTAAAACAAAAACGATTTTCCAAGCACTTAATGGACACTATACCGTACCACCTTACAAGCAAACAATACAGGTTCGCCGTTCACACCTGAGTTGACAGTATTTTTTCAAGGCAATTTCGATTATTTTTTTTGAGCCCAACCGGGAGTCGCCTCTTTAAATTTTTCGCTGATATCTACATTCAGCAAAAAAAGGAGTGTTTCAAAACTAGCACTACTGGAGAAATAGAAATATTTACTTCCTTTGCAAAAATTGTATGAACATTGGTGAGCATTAATTCACTGACATTAGGCTGGTACGTTAGATTGATTAGACCTAAAATCTGGTGCGTTAATATTAGAGTGGGGTGCTTGAAGTGAATGAAGTCTAGAATAAAAAAAAATTGTCCCCTCGAGACAAAAACGACGACATATCATTCTTCAACATGCGATTGTAAATGACGACAAATGTACAAAGGCAACCCCTGAGTTCGACCACGAAAATAAAACCGAAATTGCCTTCGAATCATAATACTTTCTTAGCAAAAGTTTAATAATTATTGGATACTTTTAATTTAGTTATATTGGGGTGGTACCTTAGGGTGGTTGGAATTGTGATATGATGGGTGTGTGCTAGGGATGTTAATTTTTTAGATTTTTATGATCCCGGGATTTTCGGGAAGTCGTTGGTTCAATCCGGGGCTCCCGGGATTAGTCCCGGGATTTAGATATTTATTTATTTTTTCAACGATTTAACATGAAAAAATTGCATCAATATGGTTTGAGAAGCTTTCCTACCCTATAATAAATAATAAGTAAATAATAAATAATAAAAGATAAAGAAAATTATTTCGTAAGTAACAAAACGAAAGACAGTAATTAAATTTATATGCATTTAATGATACTTTAGTGTGTACATATCTGATAAAGTAATTTAAGGTAAGGCGAAAAAAGTTCGATGCAAAAAAAACTTAATCAAAAAATTTATTTTCTGGTTGAAAGAAGTTCAGAAATAAAAGAAGCACCTTAATTCGAGCAGTTTTGTCTATATTCCTTTTGTTTGTACAAAATTTTAATTTTTTTGTAAAAGTCTACCTCATACAAATGGGCATTTCCCTGACGTCATGATTTCCTTTTAAAGACTTTATCGAGCCCTAACCGCCAAAATAAAGTTAGCGACATTTTTTTTTTCAAAATTTTCGTTTTAATGCAGAAATGCATCTTTCAAAGATATGGTTCATCCCAAAATTTATTTAAAAAAAATTCAGTACCATGTAAAACAAAAGTATGGGTACCAAATGAAATCATTTTTTTGGGTTCACAAAGAAGAATAGGAATTGAAAATCTATCTAATCTATTTTTTTTTTAAGCTAATAAAGATGGTCCTTAACATATAGTTTCTACAAAAAAAAAATAACTAAAAAATTTTAAGGATATTCAAGGATAAAATTATAAAAGAGTATTTTCAATACCTACCCGTTCCTTACGCACCAAAAAATGTAATGTGTTTTAACTGTACAGAATTTTCTCTTTCATTTGATACCCATACTGGTTTTTAAGCATATTGCACTGAAATTTTTAAATCATTTTTTTTGAGTTACTCATATCTTTCAAATTTCAAAGTTCTCTAAAATATAAATCCCGAAAATCCCGGTATTCTAGGCAAATAGTCGCGGAATTTTCGGGACTTAAAAAAGACCGGGACTAACATTTCTAGTGTGTGCTAAAACAGGGTACTTGATTTCAATAAACTCTGAAAAAGATATTGTCTCCACGAGACAAGAACATCGGTATATCATATTTTAAGATCTGATTGTAAATGCTGAAGTTATAATAAAAATTGTAAAAAGGCGATCTCCCAAACTTTTTTTTTTTTCAAAATTGTCTTATATTTATAAATATGTTAGACGGTATATGGTGAAATTTTATTTCAGTTACGGTCTGGTGAACGCAATTGCCTATAAAAAGAGGATAAATGATTGACTAAATCTGACTCTTCTAAAAATTTACTAGACTACTTGATGAACTTTAGAAAATTGTCCAGGAAAATGGAATGTAACTAGTCTCTACTCAAAATATCTGACCCAAAAATGCACCATCGTAGTCTGGCGAAGGCAGGAAAACTGCGAAAAGTTTTGCTTCTATCCGCCAAGAAAAATATACAAAGTGGCCCGTCATTACCTATGATGACCATATGTCGTCCCCATGGAATGCGTCCCCATGAATCAGTGCTATCAGCGCACGTAACTTTGTAGCTCCGAAGCTCGCTTATTTTTAGTCTGAGAAGGAAATTTTTAACCGCCCTATACGACAGCCTAAACTTGCATTCCTGTTTGGCTTTTTTAGAGTTTGAATAAAGCAGCGCATCCCCGCTCTTATATCCTTAGAATTTCTAAGGCTTATCCGGCAGGGAAGGAAATATGCCGTCTGAACCCGATGATTGACATTAGCTGAACGATCTTTAAGGCCACTCTAGCCTCATTACGGTAAAAAGGTGCTAAAAATTCTCATTATCTATACTGCTCGACATAATCGGACTTTCTCCTGATTCGGTCCAGCCAAGAAAGTGAGCTTCTGTCGAGATGTTAGCGTTTCCTTCGCCCGTTCACTAACTTTTAGTTATTTTGTTTTTGAAAATTTCCTGTAAGTTCTATGCAGTAAGAACATTTCATTAAAAAATTCTCTGTGTGTATTTGTAAATGTATGTTTTCGCTTAGCTAAGTTTTGTTTAAATTCTTTTACTTTTACACCACTTTTACATGCCACACTTAACGTTGAATGGAGTCAAGTTGTTTGTAGCTGAGCTAAGTTAAGAGTTGTAATGGTTTACAATGTATTTCACTTTTTTATTTCGAGTTTTGCTTAGAAAAGTCACGCAAATGGGCTGCCACTCATTTGTGCGCTGGTGTGCAGAGTTTCATTATAACAGAGGATGAAAAGAAAAGAGTGGAAAAAGGAAGAGAAAGGTATTTGCCAGTTTCAAGTACGCACATACATATTTTTTTTTTTTAGATTGACGCTGGCACAATATGTTAGTGTTTGGCCGAACTTCTCCTCCGATTTGCGGCCTGCGCTGTGATGTTATCACACTCCGAATGGCGATTGTATTTTTTATGAGAAGCTGTTTTTCATGGCAAAAATACAGCCATTGCATGCAAAGGGGCGACCGCCATTCGAAATTTTTTTTTATTTTACTTTTTTATTAGTCGGCAACTCAGCTCGATCTCAGGCCGTGCGGAATGATAGTGCTCACTTTTAACCACTGCACCACAGCGACCGCCACAGGCAAACATATAAAAAAGATTAAAGGAAGTTAGTAACAATCGAAATGCAGAATTTCGTTGCAAAAAGTACCAGGAAAAAAAATTAAAACTTGCTGAATGAAAATTGGAAATACACATACTCACACTGTGGAAAGCGAAATGGCAAAAAATTTAAAAGTTGCAGAAAATACAGTGCAATGGAATGAGATCGTAATATAAAGAGTTATGTTAGTGCCTTAAAATTATTATAAAAAAAATAAAATAAAATAAAATATATAATACAAAACAGAATAAAACCAATTTTTTTCGCTGGAGGGGGTTAAAGTGCCATATGTCATTACAGAATTGGTATGTCTGGAGACAAAAAACACTATAAACCGGTTAAGAATTATTGCCCACCCTGGCAACATTTTTCGCATTATTTCAGGGTGGAGTGCCGTATATCTCCTTTATTAAATTTTTATCGACACAGCTACATCAAGGTTACCTCCCTTGCTCCGAGAATAGTTTCTGCTAGTTGCCAGTTTTCATCAACAGTTAGCATTTTTTAGCAGTATAATCCACGTTAATCCACATTACTGCCGTCTGTCAAGGCACAATTTTAATCAGATCAACTGTGCCGTTTATGCGGATCAAAGCTGTCGTCTGCTTATGCTTTAAGATGTGTTAAAATCAAATATTATTAAATAAAAAATAAATTAAAGCAGATAAAAAAAAAACATTAAAAAATAGATTAAAAAACAAAAAGGAGATAAAGTAAAGCAAATACAGCTTAATTAACAAAAAATTTAAATAGAAGAAAATTAAATAAAATAGACTAAAATTTTAATAAAATAAATAACAAAAAAAGACCATGCAAAATAAAGCAAAATGAAAACAACAGCATAAAATATAATTTAATAAAATGGATTAAATAAAAAAATCGGGTAAAATTACTGCCTTTGCTTTAAGCTTTTATTTCTTCAGTTTCTTCATCACAAACATCTAGTAATTTCACACATGATGACAATTATATGAAATAAAACGAATTAAACTAAAACAAAATTAAAATATTAAAAAAAAATGGAATCAAAATAAAAAATAAAAATAAAAAAATCAAATGACATAAAATTAAAAAAATTAATAAAAAATAAAATACTTTTATATATATACTTTTTCTATTTAAGTTACTTGTTGTTGTATTTTGTTCTCATCACAAACATTTATTAATGATAAGTAGCGGCATCCACTCATATTGCGATCTTAAGCGTTTGGCATTTATTTTTGCCTTAAGAGTGTTGTGCTACAAACACTTGTCGTCTTGTTTTTATCCACTAACAAGCTCACTGCCTTTTCAATAGAAATTCATATACATATGTACAAACATAAATACATATACATACATGTGTAAGTGTAAGGATGTATTTTCTAACCTTTGAAGCTCAAGCAAAAGAAACACAAATAAATTGAAAGAAAAAACGAAAAGCACATTTGTCGTGTTAATTGCTTTCAAGTCTTCTTGCCTTCACGCGCAAAGTACTGCATACAGTGCACATACCCGCAGATTTTTTTCACACTCTCACTCTCCACACGTGCCAGCATTTCTGAAGCTTCCGCTTGTTTTTCTTTTATAATTTTTTCTACGCTTTGATGTTCGACATTTTTCATTTGGTACGTAAAATTAACGTTTAGGTTTGAGTAAACAGAAAAGGATACGAATAAAGGCAGGAGTGGTATTTGTTCTTACAGACGTACATATGCACATATGCACATACATACATACCCTGCAGTGAAAAGCCAAACCGGTTAGAGAAAATACTAGTTCATTAACTAGTATGCTTGAGTATGCAATTAATTGCTTTTCTTACAAATGTCGGCTGTGGCGTCACGTGAAGCCTACTGGGTATGATTGTGAGATCTCAGGTTCGAGGCCGCTTGGAGGTGGTTAAGGTTTTTAAAGTTAAATCAATGTAATGCCCGAACTTAGATTTACTTACTTGTTTTATTTTATTTTTATTTAATAATAATTATTATTTGAAAATCTAATTGCATTGCAAAAAAATATACATATGGGAAAAAAATGCTTGTGCCATAAAAAAAAGGAATTAAGAATTTTTTTTTTTTAATTAAATTTAAATATTGCAATAAAAACCCTAAATAAAAAAAATAAAAATTATTTTTTAAATTGAATTTAAAAATTACAATAAAAACCCTAAATAAAATAAAATAAAAATTATTAATTATATTTTAACTTTAATTAAAAAAAATTATTTTTCCTTAATTCCTTTTTTTATGGCACAAGCATCTTTTCCCATATGTATGTTTTTTTGCAATGCAATTAGATCTTCAAATACTTATAATTAGTAAATAAATATAAAATAAAAAAATTGTCCCTGTTGTAGGACTTGAACCTGGGACATCAGGCATACCACGCGAGTGCTCTGCTTTGTCGGCCATTGCAGCTATTGGAGCGCCGCGAGCAAAAAGGCACACTTATGCTTTTCACGGGGGCTGAACTGGCACACTATCTTATCAACTGGTATGATGCTACTAGTATTTCTAGCATAGCCTGAAAGTTTACATCACGTAGGACATCGCCATGCTAAAAATACCAGTCGCCAACATTGAAAAAAGATAGAATGTGAACTAGTTAGGCTGAAACGCAAACTGGTAGAATTCTAGTTCACAACCAGCAGCTTTCCCTGCAGGATATATACATGCACGCATACGTTCACAGTAATAGGCGGGTGGCTATACCGTATGCATCCGGTCGTACATGTATGTATGAAAAGTGTGCGTGATCGAAAAAAAGAGCGCGCTTTTATGTTATTAACTTGAGTACTTATAGGTATACTACATATACATACGTATGTATGTATGCTCGTGTGCAATATACGTGAAAAAGAATGTAAATACTCAGTAAAAAGTTTTGTGACACTCGATGCCAATGGATATGTGGCTGCTGTGTGTGGCGCGCGCTATTAGTTACTCAAAGGTTATGTTTGCCACTCTCAATTGCACTTCTGATTTGCCATTCCCTCGGATTTGATTTAACACAACTCGCGCCAAACAAGCAGCACTTTGCCAAGCAACGACTTTCCGGTAATCAACGTTTTCAACAATTTATGGAAATGAAAAGAAAATTCAAAAGAGTTTTTATTTACCCCGAGAAGTCACCAACATGTGAATGTGTGTATACATTTTGACTTAAAAAAGGAGATTGGTTCAATGTTTAATACTCGAATGTATTTTATTAACTTTATGTACAAATATTTGCATTTGTAACGTTCATAACTTACAAGGATGTCAGAAGCGGCGCACAAGTTGAAAGCGGAAATTGAAAGAAAGCACAGGTACACGTACATACATACAAACATTCATTTAAACAGAGATTTCCCCAATTCTGTTATAGAAAAAAGATGTATGTACTAAGTTATTAAGATAATCCGATTTAATCAGAATTTTGTTTAGTTCATACGAGTCGTGAAAAGTAATAGACCTAGGCAAAAACTATTACATATGTATGTCTGTATAGTATGTATTGTTCGAAGAATACCAAAATAAATTTCAAGAATGAAATTCCATTTTTAAATTAGCCCTTTATTATGTGAATTTAACACAGCTGGCCACTTATGAGGCACGCAGGCCAAAGCTTTTAAAACTTCTTACAGTCGCAATGGAGTCTTTTAAACGAAACCACTATAAATGGATAAAGGCTAAGCTCAAAATTACAGGATAAACTATAGGTATAGGACAGACCAAACCTTCCTTCTGAAGGTATAAGCTAGACGATTTTAAACACTACTTAATAGAAGAAATGGTCCTGGCACGAGTAACGAAGGAGACAGGTGGGGAGGGGTGGGGGGGGGTAGGCATGTACAGACCATTCTCCAATAGTGTTATGCCTGGAGCTGCCAGCTCCGCCTAGGCGAAATTAGGACCCAAAGCAGACATATTTTAACCCAAGGGAGGGGAGTGTCAACTGATTCAAGGCTAAATCGGCAGGATGTTGCTGAAACGCCCAGCAGCACAAGACAGGTTGCAACCAAAGGTCAGAAAGGCCGGCTAGACACGTCCGCCCCACAAAGCAGGCCTACTATGAAAAACGGCCCCCACTAAGGTCTTGGAATGGGGACCTGCCAGAAAAACAGCTGACTGAGGAACAGGTTAGGTCATTAGAATGGTATCCAGCTTGGGAAAACCGGCAGGCACTGCTCCAAAGAGGCAACGGTCTGCTGAGCAGGCAGGGGATAGGGTCGTCAAAAGACAAAAAATAGGTGGTCATAAATACCTCTCTTTAAGGTACGTTGTAAACAGGACAGAGGGAGGAGGAAGGGACTATCCTTAGAGAGAAATAGAGATGCGTAGAGGAAGCGATTGCCGAAATCTACCCCCAAGTCCTTGAGGAAAACCCTGTACCTCCTCCTCTTTGCCATGATCCCGGCTGATATCAGGGTAGAGCAAAGCTCACCACTCACGAAGACTAGAGGTCAGCCCAGCTATACCGGTTGGCATGGAAGAATTCCTTGCAGACATAGGGCCTGGGTTTATATTCCAGATAAACCCGCAGAACGATTAACTAGAAGGTGGAGAATATAGAGGAGCCGGTACAAGGCTGAAGGCAGGTGTTGTTGATTCTCAACGCTGAAGCACTTGCCCCACAAGCTCAGAAGGATTAGATAGTGAGATTGGGGTTTGTTGACGCAACCATTCGAACCCATCGCAGCGCTGAGTTGAGCTGGGACCTTACTGAGGAGAATGAGAAGACAGGCCTGCGCAGCGGTTGTGAAGAAGGGTTACCTAGCAGCCAATGTTCATCCGACTCTCAGAGGCTAACTGGTTTGGGGCCACTATTCTACGAAGAGGACCTCCTCGAAAATGATACTAAGGGTAAGGAGATCGAAGAGGCAGACGTAAATGTCAAAATGGTGGGGATTAAGCGGGCAGATTCACAAGAAGCTGATCCAGAAAAACGTCCACCATTCTAGACTTGTGTCTGCGAATCATATGATCCACCTGGTTGACGGTGGAATTGACGTTGGCCTCATCCAGGAGCCGTGGATACACGTCAATAAAATCTACGGGCTTTGAACTTATTTCCGCAAAAAACGCAGGTAAGATTCGTGCTTGCGTATTAGCAAGGAACAACTTCAACATTTCCCTGCTTCTACAGCTGAGCGATTGTAACTTGGCAGCTTCTGGGTAGACTCTGCCTACATGGCCAACGATAAGGGCACTAATGACAGATGTGAGGCCTTACTAGAATTTATCCAAGGAAAATGATTAACATCTTCTCGGGCAGCCAGGTGGCCATCAAAGCAACGAGTGTGGTAACACTCAGATCGTAGATTGCGCAGGAATGCCTCGCAGCTCTAAACGATATTAGCGCCGCAGCCAAGGTCAGCCTCATTTGGGTCCCGGGACCGAGACCTAGAAGAAAATTGCAACGCCGATGAGCTAGCAGGAAGGTACCAATCTCCCCTATGTAAAAACAGAGGCATAATTGGCATACCCATGGCAACCTGCAAAATAGAACTTAGAAATAACATGATCCAAGAGGCCAACAGTTCATGGCTAGAGAAATGCACTTGTAGAACAACCAGACTACCGTGGCCATAAATAGATAAGAAAAGGACAAAAGAGTTGATCAGTCTCTCTAGGGAGGATAATGCGACGGTCACGGCTTGTGCAACTGGCCATTAGCTATTAGGCAGGCACTCTTCAAGGTTAGTAATATTCTCCCACGGATATTACAGAAGTTGCAGATATAAGGAAGAGAAATAAACCGTGCAGCACTCCTTCTGCTTTTGCTCAGCTTTGGCCAAGAAGCACTCTTACGGAATTATCAAGCGTAGGGATAAAACTTTTTAAGAGCTTCAATGAGTCACTGAGGTTCCCGTGTTTTGCAGTGGTATAACAATGAACCTTTAAGGTATAAGTGAGTTGGTTATTTGCATACCAACCTAACCTAACAGAAGGCATCCGAATATTAAATAAGCTGGTTATCTTGGGTGTAAAACATTTTTGTAGATACTGGTTGTAATCAAGACTTAATGAAACATACTGGAGCCAGACATTTTATGAGGGGATCACCTTGTCTGAATTCATGAGGTCAGTGACGCTTTTCCAATGCAACCAGATAAGTTCCTGCATCATTTTGGTATCAACGATGCCCTGCAACTGAATCGAGATTCGCTATAATAGATGAAATCCTAGCAGCTAACTTGCCTTTTTCTCAAATATTAATGTAATGTAATCTGATGTTAAATTTAACCTTAAAATATTTTAAAAAACGCTGAGAGAAATTTTGTAAAATATAGCGGGATTGGGTAACGCTAAAACTCCAGAAAGTAATTTAAACCCGTCTCTTTCAAAATCGGTATCTAATGTTACCTTTATTTTTTAATCTCTGAAAATACCCACAGAAACTGAAAAACATGGGAATATTTTTCGAATTCTTTCAATTTGATACGTCTGTTGTACAGATTCGAAAAATTTTTTATTTTGACAGTTGGTGGAAATTTTTACCTCGCAAAGTGTACAAACCCTGCAAACCATTTTTTCAGAGTATTCTGAATCGTAAAGAAATTTTAAAGAATTCGGAAAGATCCCATCCGATTTTTTGCCGAATTTTCTAAAATGAAATAAATTACGCACACTTCCATTCTTTTACGAAATTTCGGAAGAAAATCGGTGAAGAAATGAAAATAATGCTGCTATGTGAAGAATTTCTTGCAGACTTTTTTCAGAATTTTCTTTATTTTTCGTACAGAAATTTCTTTACGAGTTCGTGTCAACCACTTCATATAATTTTCTTTGAAGATTCGGAAAAAAATCGTTACAGAAATCAGATACTCCTAAAGATTTCGTTAAGATTTCGGGAACTTTGGTTTGCAGGGAAGTAAAGGAAAAGCAGAAAATATGGGATCATTACTTTTTGATGGCCTTTTATTTGATACCCACTTTGTATTTCTTGGTAAGATATGAACATCTTCAGATGTCTAAAATATCCTTCTTAACTGCGGCCTGTACTACTAAAATAAATAAAGTGTTTTCCAGAAATTTCAAGGGTGAGGATGTTTTCATTTGGCTGGGTGATGCTGGACTGGTTATTTTATGTATACATACATTGATTTGGTAAAACACATCACGAGTATCAGACTTAAGATGACTTAAGCTAAATGAAAAAAAACTTACCCTAACGTATTTTTTCTAAAACATAGACAGTCGTTTCTGTATTAAGAAAGAACTAAGTTGAGTTACTTTGCTGAAGTGAATGTACTCTTCACACGCAAAAAAATACAGCCCTCAGAATCCACTCCTTCGACTTGTACAGTGCATAATGCTAAGCAACTCACTTGTTCAAGTAACAAAGTCACTTCAGCTGCTGAGAGGGAGACAGATATATTTCTAAAGCAAATTACAAAACATCCCCAAAATGTTGGTGAACTAAATTTACCGTAAACATGAAAAGTGCCAAGTAAAAAAAAAAAATAAAAATAAAAAATAATACCATAAGCGCGCCACAATGCGCCAAAACATACGTTCGAAAATGAGCTATCAACTCACTAGGTAGAAAACGAAGGGCTTTGTGGTTACTTTGCACAAGTATATATCAAAATATTTTCACACACTCTTACACATTTCCACACTTAATAACAATTCATGTTTAACAAAATCATTTGGCAGCATTAACTTCGGCAAAAATTACGCGAACGTGAACATGAACATAAAAGCACGCAACGGAGCGAATGAGGAGCGAAGGAGTGTTGAGACAAAGATTTGCGCAGCGGGGTTGTATGTAAATTTTTAAAGTAGTACGTGATGGGGAAAAAAAACGAAAAAAAAACATTTTTGGCACGCATATGTACCGTTTAAAGTCAACCAGCAAATGTGGAGAGGGCAAAGGATTCCGAAAACAACAGCAATGAAAGGACTAACTGTGAATGTGGCTATGGCTGCTGGTAAATGGCGTTCGAAATGGGTAGCCGAAACATATGTTAACATGCAAATTTGTGAGCAGCACCCAACACACGAAACCAAAGCAACAAACACATGCACACAAATTAACAACAAAAAGGACTAACTATACAACAGAACAATAATAATGTATGGCCTACAAGAAGGCAGCCAGCCACATTCATGAAGAAGGTTAAGAAGCAGCACCAAAATGGAAGCAGCACCAAAATTCCACGCAGACACAACCACACACGCCCACTCAGCCGACAGAAGCCTACAAAACCGCACTTAAGTATACAGAGTGCTTAAGCAGAAAAACAATGTAAAATGGAAAAGATGCAAAACACAACAGGCAGGCGGCGCCAAAGCAAGTAGCCAGCCAGCCAGCCATCCGGCCCGGCAAGAAGCAAGCAGCCACGCAACAAAGAAATTTAACTTAACCACAGCGCAGTGCTGCTTATAAGGTAATGCCAGTTGAAATCTGGAAGATACAAAAAAAAAATATATAAATGAATTTCCAAAAGAAAGAAAAATAACGCAACAGTCAACGCCTTTGGGCGTCAGCGACCGCATAGTGGCCGTGACAGGACAAACAATTTGCGTTATGGAGCCATAAGAAAGGATAAAACGAAACTTTTTTTTTTTGTGTAAGAAATAGGAAAAGGAAAATGATGGGAGATGGCACAGCTAGGTAAACATATGGCAACAGGAAGTAAAGTGCATCAAGAGAAGATCTTAAGGAAGTTTTTGGCAGCTGGCCGAGGCAAGCTAAAAGTGTCAGGCGTATGTCAGGCGTATGTATGTAGCGGAGTTGAAAAAGTGCTGGTAAAGGGGGTAGGCGTACTTTTCATTATGCATGGCTACAAAGTGCGCGTGACGACGGTGACGCCCAACTGTCGTACGTTACTTTAGCGGACCGGCTGACTGCCATGCAGTTACTTACATATGTACATACTACATATTTATCCGAGGTTATGCAAGTAAACAACAGGAAATGCAGTGGCAGCGGAATTTTTTTCGAGCACTGAAAAGAAAATTTTTTACAACACACTCAAATCATTATACATACAGCCGTGAGTACATGTTTGTATATGATTTCAAAAGCAAGCTGAAATTTGCATGTCGCGGGTTTGCAAAAATGAAACCGTTCGTTGGATCAAAAAGTGGATATGTACGAGGTCGGCAAGTTAAAAAATAAAATAAAAATTTAAAAGTTAAAAATCCGTTATAACTATTGTTTTTGATGCAATTAATGGAAATACAGTTTAAATGTTTTACTAAAATTGTTCTGGATTTCTGCGAATTGCACACCCATCTAGAAATTATCAAGGCAATTCTACAAAATACTGTAGCAAGTTTTTGTAAAACTATAGAAGTACAGTGCAGTCTAGCACGAAAGTCTTACAAAAAAAGCTCCGTTGCCAAATTTCATGGTGAAAGCTCTTTTGGCAGAAAGCACTTAAGCATGTTGCATATAAAGATGTATGTACAGTGAGAAAAGGACTGGCGTGCTATTTGAGGGAACCGAGGTTCTAATCCTCGGGCAGAGGAGTTTTTTTAATTCAATTTTCTTTTAACTTGTAGATTTTAATAAAAAATAACTATATATACAAATGTACATATAGTACGTTTTTATTTTCTTTTTTGAAACTATGCATTTTTTAAATTAATATTTTCCTTTACCAATTTAATTTTTTTAAATATATAGATTTTATTATTTTAAAAAGCGAAGTATTTTTTTTATTTAATTTAATCGTTAGAAACATATTTAATTAATTTTTTCTTTTTTTAAATACATTTTTCTATTTTCTATTGAATTTTCCTTTAATTTTTAGTTTTTATTGTTTTGAGGAGAAACATCTATTTTTTAATTAAAGATATTGGGCCGTATGATTAAAAACTAAGTAATCACCTTTTCTTAAAATTTCAGGTTTTCCACTCGATTTATTAAAATAAGTTAAAGTAAAATCTCTGAAATTAAAAAGAGCTATTGTTCATTTTTTATTCATACGGTCGGTTTAGTTTTTAGGAACTTATTGTTTTAAATTTATTATGTTTCCTTTTTTATTTTTATTTCCTTTTAACCTGTAATTCTAATATTTTTTGTATAAAACAGAAATATATAATTTTTTTTAATTTTATTAAATTTTTAAAAATTTTGTTTTTTGTATATATTTTTTGAATAAATTAAATTTTAAATTACCTCTTAATTTTTAATGTTTTTTTTTGGTTTTAAAAAGAAAAATATATATGTACATAAATATATATTTTTTCTTTAATTTAATTTTTAGAAAACTTACTACTTTAAGATAGACAGAATAATGCTAAGACCTCATCGCTAACAGATCTTTCAATTAGTATTTCGAATGAGAGCTGTCAAGATATTTGCCAGAATTGGCAATTGTCTAGCGAAAGACTTTTGCCGTTCAAAAGAACGTGGTTAGTTGAAAGATAGTAACCAGAATTGCCGTGTATATCCCACAACTTGCTTTAGACTTCAAGAAAGCTCATGATCAAATCTCAGTTCATTTTGTTCACAAGGCAACTAATGAGAAGCGAGTAAAACCCAGGTGTGTGAAATTTGGTTATACCTAATCTGTGTTTTATTTAACTATAAATAATATTATAAATAATCGTTTTTGTATGGTCGAAACAGACCAGCGAAGGCAAAATCTGGCAATAGAAGTTTATTTATTTATTTTTTTTATTTTAAGAAGCGTGCCACTCTAATACGTTTTCCATTTTTTTTTTGTTCCCGACTTTTGAAAGACTTAAACATTAACCCTTTACGAAAGGATAATATTAAGCAGCATTTGGCATCAGTGCCAGCAGCGAACTTCTTACGAAAACCGCAAAATGTAAACAGAGCCTTTGACCAACCGCCTTTAAACTTTTCAAACAAACAAAAGCAAGGCAAAACGAATTATAAGTACAATATATATAAACAGTTTTATATTTTGCATATGCCTGTAAGCATATGTGCTTACATATGTATGTATGTACATAAATGTGAAGATTTATCCCCGAAGCGAAATTTTCAGTTATGCAAACACATTCAAATCAAGCGTAAGAAAAAAATATGTAAATTATACAAAGAAGGGATAAACGCAATGCCAAGGTGCGAGTGTGTGGCAGGATAGCAAACACATTTACCATGTGCATATGTACATATGTATGTATATGGGGCGTTCCATACCAAAATAGATGGGGTCACACTTCATGTGTTCGACTTGTTTCAAATTTTTAGGGTTGACGGATAAACATAACTATTAAAAAAATATGAAATTTGAGCTTGATTCATATATTTTTTTAAACTTTACATCACAAAAACAGAAACAAATCGATTCAAAAGTTTCCGAAAAATCCCGAAAACAGGGCGAGATAAAAATTTGAAAAAGTCACACATACACGCATCGAAATTCTCTATCAAAAGAAATAATTAATTTTTTTCCTTGAAAAATTTTTCACATACGCATTTTTTGACAAAAACAAAGTTTTTGAAAATATACCACCTCAAAAAAAAAAAAAAATCATAATAATAGCTCTGAGTATTGCGCAATATTTAAATATAGTATTATGGGGTGGACTCTACAATAAATTGAGTTATGAATTTTTTTACACCGAAATTGATTGAAACGAGTAAATTACAAATTTAAAATTTTTATAATTTTTTTAAGGATTTTTATGAGTATGCAGTTTTGTAGCCCATAAAATTTTAGTGTAACAAAATGCAAGTTTGAAATTACTGCAAAATTGCGTTGATTTTTAAGATTTTACGAAGATTTATGCTGACGGGCTTTTTGTACTTTTTTCTTATGAAAGAAAATGTGCAAAACGGTTTTCGAAGAAAAATAAAAAAAATTAATGCCAGTTTTGCCATCGCTTAAAACTTGCACTTTGTTATATTAAAATCTAATGGGCTACAAAACTGCATACTCAAAAAAATTCAAAAAAAAATTTCAAAAATTTGTAAATTTGTTATGTACTCATTTTAAAAAAGTGTACGTGAAAAATTTAAAAATATTTCTTTTCATAAAGAATTTTGATGTGTGGTGAACCTCGTCCGTTTTGGTATGGAACACCCCGTATACATAAATAGTTCCTCATTCATGCATATATATGTATTGTAGACAGAAATAGGTTGTGAGACGTTCTGTTGACAAAAAAATAAAATAAAAATATATATCGTTATATATAAAGTTGATTGGTAGCAGCATTTCCATTTCCCTTTGCAACATTTCTTTGTGTTATTTTTCTACGATTTTATACTTACTTGCATATGCTTAAAATGTTTTTTTTTTTTGCTCACGCTGATTCTTGGCAGAAGTTTAACAAAGTAAACATTGTCAGTCAGTGATTTTGGGTGAACGCCTATGGAACTTATGCAAATTGTGACACGACTATCAAACTTCAGGGACATTTAAAATAAATGGAATAAATGCTTAACCGGAAGCAGAGATGAGTATATCACTGGATTGAACATATTCGTACTGTATGTTCGTGTATGTATATGTGTATATCCCATAGTAGAGTGGATGGCAAAGAAGTATGAATAGATTTGTATAAGTATCCGGATATTCGGCTACAATTCTACTTATTTTCTATGGTTTTATAAAACGAACAGGCATAAGCGTTAAGCTTCTAACTGGATGTTGCCAGAAAAATTTAAAGTATATTGTATACTGAAGTGGTTTGAACTTTACCTAATGCAGATGCTGTACTCATAGGATTCTAAGTAATATAAAAACGTTATTTGGTTAGCTGGTCTATTTTGTTCAGACCAAAGCACTACCGGAAACGTTTAAAGCTGAATATGGTTTTATTATTGCACTACAATCATTTGTCGGTTGGAGCCAGCACCAAACGTAGCTGACTCTTGTTCCAGCGTCATTTTTCATAGCCGTATTAGTTTTGCGGGGATGACAAATTTTGGCATGGCGTTGTAGAGGCAGCTTCTCTTTGCGCTATCAAAAGTCACTTAAAACAGAGACTGAGAAGTGGTCTGTGCCAGTTTGCTTATCATAAATTCTTTCCACGACTCGATGCCCTGTAAAAGTCTGTTCAATGGACGATTCGCCAGGCCTGAAGCCACATCGAAAAAATTTTGTATTTCACACAATATCATCGAAAGGACCTTAAACGCCATGTTAAGAAAGATCTCATTTTTTTCGGGTTTGGCAAAGCACAAGAATATTCTAATATTCAGACAAAATTGTGCTCAGCAGTTCGTACACATGCTGTAGCAGTTGATTGTCGCCGACTTCAATAACCTCAACTGGTAATACTTTGGCTCTCCTTGGGCTTTGTTGTTTTTAGTCCGTTTTTTTTTTTCATCTTGGTAAAGGGATGCGAACTTTGTCCCATTTGGTGGTCTGGGGCCTCCTGCGACAAACGCGCATTTGATGTNTCACAATTTTGATTCCATTGATCTTATCGCCTCTTTTACGGTATAATAAACAGACTTGTGGAGAATTTAAGTAAAATTTCAAGTAAAAGTAGGGCTAAAGTGTGAATATTGCTTTTAAATATAGGCGGATAAAATTTTACTAAAGCCCCTCTTTAAGTTAAAATTTTTAAACAAATACACGCAAAAGAATATCCTTTTAGCTTTACAATTTTTGTATGACCATACAACTTTAAAACGCACCATAATATGAGTTTTCGTTGAACTCCTTATTCGAAAAGCTTCCTTCTTTCGAAGGCTATTTACAAAACGATTACCCACCTACGCATAAAGTATCTTTACAACTGCTGCTGCATAATGAGTTCGATTTATTACACCGCACAAACAGATACGCACATATCTCCGTATGCAATTACAATAACAGCATTTAAACTATTTGCGTGCCATTTGGTCTATTTCCAGACACACTATTCAATAGTTTTTTTTTCTTGCAAAATATTTATCTTTCAGTCATATGTTCCTAAGTATGTACGTATTAACTGCGAATTCTTTTATGTACTCTCCACATGCACCAAATACATATATAAAGTAACTTCACCGCCAACTTCCGGTCGACCCCATATATGTATATACTTATGCACTTCTTCTTTTGTTGTCTTTCGTTACTCGCACAACCCCTGCCGACTTTAAGGCTGTTGGCCTGTCAAAACTTGGCACCAGTTGTTCCGGTTTCCCCAGTTAAATCCTTTGTCGATATTATGCATACGAAGAAGAGGCGCTGTAGGAATAT
>NW_016158760.1:0-14328 GCF_001687245.7 Rhagoletis zephyria
TCAATATTAGCGGCGCACAGTGTTGCGAGCTGGACAAAATAGAAAAAAGTCGATGTTGGATTAAAAAAACAATTGTTGGCAATAAACAGTAGGGACCTAGACATGGCCAAGTCTAAAATATCTTTGAAAAATACTAGCCGTTACTTATACTCTGGAGTCTTCAAACTCAACAACTTTTTAAACAAATAAGGAACGAATTCAACAAGAATTTAGGAGAGGAATGGGTTTTGCAGTGGATAGGATAATGGAAAATAAATACACAGTCATTCTCAGAACTATTAAAAGAAACATACGACTTTTAGCATTCCGAGAGGGTTCTTTCTGAATACGCACCGGAATCTAGGCGCAAGGAGTTTGAGAGTCTAGGTTAGAAAGAATTCTAGGGAAGCAGGCAATGTCCTTTAGCTACTTATTACTTACGTCAGAACCTTTAATTTCCGCTCTACGAAAAAATTATACCGAAAAGAAGAAACTGGGCGTGGCCACACGTGTATCCTTACGAAATTTCATATTTATTCTTTCCTAATTGAAAGTAGGACATAAATCGGAATAAGTTTACTATTTTTGTCCACAGCTTATAAGGGGATGCAACACTGTGCGGCGCCACCTTGCACGCACTGAAAACGGTTTTACAAGTCGGACCTACCACATTCCTGCTTACTTATAGGCTCTTATTCCACCTCCAACTCGCACTCAGGTGTTCCTTTTGCTTAAATAAGGAATATAAATGTTTAAACCTCTGCCGAACAATGCATTTTGATTGCGATAATTACCTGTTGACTGCGAAAATCTGTGCATCCTGGTCACTTCCTTCTAGACCACCAACATACAGTGTGTGCCACAAACTGATCATGATACATGCTGACATCGACTGTTTTGCAGCTCTATTGAACCACTGAACGGATCAGAATGGGCGTTTCTCCATTCTTTCAGCTACAACATTCACCTAAAAAATGCGCATAACTTAAGGGAATGCCCCATTGAAACCGTTGATAAAAACAAAATAGCTCATTTTCATTTGCTTCAAATCAGCTTCAATTCCCTAATAGCATAGCTGTTGTGCCGCTATTGCCGCATGTAGAGATGTGCTGAGTAGATACTCACTACAGAAATGTTGAATTTCTAATAAGAGGGCACAACAGCCAAAGTATGGAATACCCAGTGTTCATGGGAGCCTCGCCTAGGAAAATCCGAATGTAGGGACTAATAAAGTTTTTAATGCCGAGTTAGGCAATAAAAAATAGACAATGAAACGATGAGCTGGATGAGATTTACAACGACATGGACGTAGTGCAGCGAATAAAAATACAGCGGCCCCGCTGGCTTGGTCGTGTCGTTTGAATGGCCACCAATGCTCCAGTTCTGAAAGTATTCAAGGCAGAACCCTAAAAGGTAGAGGGAAGGCCCCACTGCGAATGGAAAAACCAAGTGGAGAAGGACTTGGCTTCACTTGGCATTTCCGTCATTTGGCGTCAGTACTCAGAGAAACGAAACGGCTGTTATGCTTCCTGCTATTTTGAACTCGGCCAAAATTGCTTAGGCCCGTAAAAAGTAGGTAGAGTTATTTCTGTCCGATACGGCAACTCAGCCGTTGCCTACCTGGCGTTCTTCATACAAAACCACGCAATATACTCAAACTTCAGTTGACAGTTGTGTCAGTTGGTTTGTTCCAACACTCAAAATATCAGAGAGTTGAAGTCGGTTTTTTTTTTGCTAAAACTTACTTGTGTTTTTAACAAATGAAAATATTTGGCGCGAGTTTTTGCCATTTAGTATTTTATATTTCCAAAGTATTCACAAATACTGACATTTTGCAATACTTCATAAATATTTAAAAATTCGCTCGTTCTTATCTAACTTTCAAAAGCAAGTTTATTCCTTTGACAGCAGATTTTTACTAGCCTGGGAGACACTGCTCTAGAGAAAACTAAATATAAAAACTGGCGCTGAAATCACTTTTGGAAGCACATTACACATCAACAGTTGTATTACAAAAATAAGTTTTGTCATACCGTGGCAACTCTATTGAAGTTCCATCACTGCGCTGATGAAATCCTTCGTCAACTGAAAAGACAAAGAGAGTTAAACATTTAAGAGATTCCCTTAAACGCGAAAAATGTTTCGAAAACCTCGAAACTTTTCCAGCCTCGAAAACTGTGGAGGCAAAATAGTTGCGAAAATAGCCTTGAAAGTTCGTTTGTAAGTTTCAATGTTGCATTTTGCTCAATAAGTTGATATAAGTTGTGTTTAATGTGTGACCAGCTGTCAAAAAACAAGAGAGCAACTCAGATCAGAAACTTCATGAAACACTTTTCAGGCAGAAATTCTCAAAACAGTTGATTGCGCTAAGCAGAGAATCGTGCTCTAAGTTGTTCTAGTGCCACTTAGCGCAAGCTCATGAGACAAAAAGTAGAGTTAATCAGAGCGAGAAAAATCCTCATGAAACACAATTTTGTGAGATATCTTAACGTGGCGTAACCTAGACACAACTATAATTTACATTTTTCACTTTTTCGTGGGATTTTGATTGTTTTCCTTTTTTTTCTACTTCAGCTGATCCGATATGTATTATGCAAAAGAAAATCTGACTGAACTGTCAAGTCTCCGATTTTCGCCATTTTTTTGTGTGGCTGCAAACAGGTGCATTCGCAAAAACAGCCTCGAAAAGTTTCGAAGTGCTCGAGTTTTCCAATTTTCGCGTTTAAGAGAATCCCCTAATTATTAATAATAAACAATAAAATTTAGTTCCACAATGAAGAAACTTTGTTATTTTATTTACCAATTTTGACAATTTATCCCTCCGAACAATACTTTAGCAGGTTTTGCCATGCTATAGCTTCANTATGTACATATTTGGAAACTGTATATAAAATCACGCACATACATACACACCAGCAGCCAACTCTCCTTACATCTGCGCAGAACGCCATATAACAAATGCGTATGTATGTATGTATGTATGTAGGTACTTGCATGGCTTGTTATGTACATTTTATTGCTCCATAAATAAGTAAATATTTACCACGCAGCTCCATTGCTGGCGTCCATTGGCACTCCGGGGCATGCGCTTAGCGCCGCAATTCCATATTCCCAACTGGCGTTCCCCTCCATTCGTTCACTTTTATAGCTGCACTGCTCATTACGGTTGGCTGTTGTTGGAGCTGATGGTGGTGGTGGTGGTGGTGGTGTTGGCGACTTTACTGAGTCTGAGCTGTGTTGCGGCTTGGACACCCTGTATGGCAGGAAAGCTTTTTACGCGCCTTCTGTGTAGCCTTCGATTCATATGTACATAGACGTAGTAAATCTCGAATGCCGAAGAATGCCGGATGCATTGAGATGTGAACGCGAAGGAATCGAAAAAGTAAAACATTTGTTATGAAAAAAATGTATTTTCCTTGTGCTGCTTTTTTTTATCGCTGTGGTGAACTTCCAGGGCTCTAATTTCCCGTTTAGCTTGAAGGCTCGTTTTCGATCCTGCGATTAGTTTCCTTTCNGCGTGCTTGGACGGCGTTTGTACCAATAATTTCATCCCTAGCATATTCATCCCCGAGGAAGGCAGTCGCCAAATTCACCGAAGGTTGTTTACTGGTTATATTGTGCTTTCTGCTGCTTTTCTTTGGTGCGTTGAAATTTTGGTTTTTTGACACTGCAAATTCCCCATACATACATACATACATACATGCATAAATATGTATGTATGTATGTGCGCGTGCATTGTACATGCATTCTATGCATAGATATTCTCATAATCTGTATGAAAGTATTTTTTCTGAATTTTGTATTGTAATATGTATTGGTAATCTAAGTGCCGGTTGTTCAATGTCGGGTTATCACTCCTCCTCCCAGTTAACCATTGGGTGCATTCCAAAATGTCAAAATACAAAGTATCAGCATTTTTCTGAGAACCTTAGCTCCTAAAAATTAGTAGCCAAGAAATCTGAAAATTGTAACCTCAAAATGTTTTTTGTAAATTCTCAACACGACTAGTTTTCACCGAAATACATCCTGTCGAAAATCACCGAAAAATTAGAACTTTTTATATGCCTACATTTATAGGTAAAGCAAAGCCAACATTTTTCTTCTTTACTTTCGAAACCAGATAAATGTTAATGTACCCCTACCTACAACTTGTGAACTCCTACTTTTATTTACGCCAACGTAGACCCCCGTCGAGTCTCCCGTAGATCCCTGGGCGTCCACATTGGGAATCACAGGTTTAAATTCATGTTTTTCTGGCCAAAACTAGTAGATGAATTAAAAAAATCATGATCATTTTTAGCCTTTCTTAGAAGTGAATTTAATGTTCTATCGATAATACAGCGTGAAAGACTGAATGCCCTTTATGAACAAAATGATTTATTCTTAGCGTTGTTTCAGGCCACATTGCCTCAAATCCCGCACGTCACCTTAGGCAAACTAGTAGTCCGGCTATTTAGAGCCATGTTGATTTTTAGTTGGCGTGGGTTGATATCATGGACAGGGTGAGAAAGTTGCGTATTTTGGAATGAATTTCTGTCTTACCTTATCAAAATTGTAATTTCTCGGCTTCGAAGAAGAATCTCTCCGCTCCGATTCATTCTCGCGCCACTTCCTCAATCTGATGTTGGAGAGAGTAATACCTGCTGTAGTCCTAAAGCCCGTTTATGCAAGGCATAGACTTGACTTACCTGGAAACTTAGGAACGATAACTCTGCGTGTCACCTATTACCTTTTCGCTTTGTTATAATTCTAAGCACCTGTATACAAACGTAAAATTGTGAACGTTTAATTTGTTAGGCTTAAAAATGTTTTTCGTTTTTTTTTTGTTTTTTTCAATTGCCAGATGATATTTTTGTGGTTATTTGGAGGGATTTTATTAAAGTATGTGAAAAAATTATATGGCAGCATGATTGTCTCACGGCTCTCTTTGCACTTAGAAACTTAACTTAAAGCCCAGTTATTCTAGACTTAACTTAATTTAACTTACCGTAAGAAATCATAAATGGTTACTCCAAACGGCAGCTTAAGCCAAAAGTGGAAATATTTTGTTTTTGTATTTTCTTTTTTATCCGTTTGACAGTTTGCCGCCCAAAGAGCCACATCAAAAAAAAAATTCATGCAAGAAAACAGCGGGTGGCCATTATGCATACTTTACAATAAAGTTTATGCCTGGTCATCAGAACATTCCCAGACATGAGGATGCTGTTTAGTTAGCTCTAGAGTAGTCATGCCCTTCCATGAAGTGCAAATGAGTGCGTTTGGAGCATTTTGCCGCCCTATATAAAAAACTTTTGTTTTGCAAATAATAGTCAACTGAATTTGTGAGGTTAAGAATTTAAGAGGACTTCACATTTAACATAGTCTAGGGTCGAATCTCAAGCGCCGATTTTCCTCAACTTCAAATTGTAGTGTGCTCCTTAATGCTGTAACACAAATGGAGGGACCGCCTCCGGACACCGGCACATGGTCTATGAAGTAAAACTTGTTAATCGAGTTCGGAGATGTTTTCGTTAACGCCGCGGTAAAGGCACTTCCGAGAAAAAAATATCCAAACAAAGGTGTGTATTTTTGTCCACAGAATCCAAATCTGTAGTAAAAACATAACTGTGCAATTTAAAAAAATTTACTTCCGCTCAGTTTGACACACTTCCGGTTCAAACCGGAAAAAAGTTTCAGACAAGAGGTATGTATTTTTATGCGCGGAATCCGAATCAGTGTCAAAAAAATTGTTTTCCGCTCAGTATAACGCATTTCCGGTCGAAACCGGACCAAAAGACAAGAGCGTGCTCGTCTTGGTACTTTATATTTTTTCTTTTTCCAATAAAAACGTTTAGATATATAAATGCGTGTCTGATATTAGCCTCGACAATATATTAAATTTTATCAACCCCTCATCCTTGGAAAACGAAGAAGGAGGGGTGGCCTATGAAGACAATATAAAAACCAAGCTCGAAAGGACCATCATTTGGTGTGAGAAACTGGCAGAACTTCTCAAACGAATGTTTTTGGTCTCGACTTCAACTGATAAAAAAAAAGAAAAACATCACAAAAAAGACAAGCAAGAACTATTTAACACTAACTTTAGCTTTTGTATGTATGTATGTATGTATGTAGATAAAACTTTTGGAGTTTCGTTTATATTTTGTGGCAACGGTGCTGTCATTGTCGATGTATTTACCTTTTTGGTGGTTTCTGGTTAAAATTGCGGTGGGTACACAAGCATGCATACATGATAAATATATGTATGTATGTGTGTGCATATGTACATGTATATACTATATCAACGCACAACAGAGAAAAACTGTTTAAAAAAGATTTTTTTATAACTAGTACGAATATAAAACGGACAACTTTTTAGGAACACACATAAATAAATAATAAAAAAAGAGTTATGCCAAACATTAGAAGTGTAAATGAGGAAAAAATGAAACATAATAAAGCTTGAAAAGAAAATTAATTTAAAGCTCATACATCCATATGTACACATGCATGTATGTACATTAGGGATGTTAGTCCCGGACTTAAAAAATTGAATAATATGAGTAACTCAGCAAATGTTTTAAAAAATTTTGTGCGATGTACTTAGGAAAACAGTATGGGTATCAAATTAAAGAGAAAATTTTGTAGAGAAAAAACAGATTAAATTTTTTGGTGCATAAGGTATTGAAGATGTCCTTAACAGTTGTATCCTTGAATATCCTTGAAATGTTGCAATATTTTTTTTTTTAATTATATGTTAAGGACTAATATAAACTCGACAAAGTCCTCGAATATAGTCCTTCTAACTTTATGAGTATAAAAAAATAAAATTGTAAACCCAAACAATTTTAATTTTTTTAAATCTTTCAGAATTTTTTCTTTCATTTGGTACCCATTTTTATTCAACATTACACTGAATTTTCTAGCATTTATCATATCTTTGAAACTGTAAACTTCTAATAAAAAAATTCTAAAACTAAACTCGCAGTTTTACTATATTTGGCCCATAGAGTCGTAAGTGTTGTTGTTTTGAAATTTTTTTGTTAACTGTTTCAATCTTTTTAGAATTTTTAGAAAAATTTTAGGTACGCATTAAATAACAGGAGGATAAAGTGCAAGTTTCAAGTGACTAAAAGTAACGTTAATTTTTTATTATTTTTTTGCTGGCGGTGTCACGCATTTTCTTCCATACAAAGTATGTTCGACAATTTGTTTATATGGAAAAAAATGCCCAGCATCGTTTAAAAAATTCAACGGTATTTTGTAACTGCATTTTATTCCTCAAATTTTTCTGAAAGTGCTGAGTAAAAAGTTTGAAATTTTGGAAATTTTTTTTTTGCACTTTTATAATTTTTGTACAAATTTTGAAATGCGCATTAAAATGGAATTAACTATATATGAAATGAGGTAGACTTTTATAAAAAAAATTTAAATATTAAATAAAGANGTGGTGATTTCCGAAATAGCTATCACTTCTACCATTTTTTCAAATTGTTGTTGCTTTTCCACAATAAATTTTTCATTAAAAATGGCCTCGAGCTCATTATAAAATTGTTGAATATAATTGTTAAATGGCCAAAAAATAACAAAAAACAAATAATTAAATAAAGAAAATAAAGAAAATAAATATATACTATACTGATTGAAATAAGGCGATTCTTTTATTTCTGTCACTAGTATTATGAACTTCTTTCAGCGACATAATACATAAGTTGACTTAAGTTTTTTTTTGCATCGAGCATTTTTCGACATGCCTTAAGTTACTTTATCAGAGATATACCCGCTAAAGTATTCTTAAATGCATATAAATTTAAATACTGTTTTTTGTTTTGTTACTAATGAAATATTTTTCAACTTAAATAGTAAAGCAAATTTCAAACCCATTTATTTATTATTTATTATGCGGTAGGAGAGAGCTTTCAAACTATATTGATGCAATTTTTTTCATGTTAAGTTGTTGGAAAATAATGAATATCTTAATCCCGGGATTGTATGAACGATATCCCGAAAATCCCGGAATCGCAAATATCGAAAAAATTAACAGCCCTAATGTACATACAAACGCGTGAAGGCAGGTACATAAGAGCGTTGTGAGAAAGGCAAGTGGGCTGGCACCTGGGCACCGGTGGGTATTAATTTATGTTCTTACGGCCACCGAGCAGCAATCGCCATGAATACAGGCATAAATACATATGTACATACTTACATGCATATCTACATATGCATAAGTATGTGGTCTTTATGTGATATGTATTTCTGACTTCATTTCTGTTGCGGCTACTGTTCATTTGTGATATGTCGCTCTATTCCTTTTTTGTTGTGTATTTTTTTTTGTGGCAACAAAAATAATAACCGCAAGTATAATAGCCAGAAATGCCACGCCAACAGCATTAGCAGGTTGCACGATTAAGTTTATATATTTTTTTGCTGTGCTCCAGTTCACCATTAAATGTTTCCTTTTTGTTTTGGAGCCAACGAATTTTTTGTTTCACTCATTTACTCAGTTTTTCGTTTGTTTAATTTTTCTCTGGAAGGGCATATACAAAGCTGGAGCTTTTTTTTCGGTTGGAGCTCAGCGTTGAATTCACCACACTTGCCCTGGTGGGCAGCGCAAAAAGCGCCAAAGCAGCCGAGCTCCACAGCAGCGCTGTAAACTGGCGCTTTTGGTGAATTTGTAGTGCGGCTGTGTCGCGAGATGTTAACGACATGCAGCAGCAGCAGCAGCAGCAGCAGCTGAAGCAGCAACACTGGCTCCAACGACAATTTCTGTGCTGTGTTGGAATTACAAAATTTAGTTCGAGACCGAATTCCCTGACGAGCGTACTGAATATCGCGGCGAATACATAGCGTGGCAAAAGACGTTTGGCTAATTAAAAAAAAAACAAATTAAGTACATACACACATATGTATGTATATAAAATTGTGTTGCCTTTTCCACATGTCACTGTGTGTATGTGTGTGTGTAGAGAGTGTGCGAAATTGCTGCAGAAAATAAATATTTGAGAAAAAATTAACTACCAGCTAATTAAAAAGGTGAAATGATTTCATTTTTTCAATTTCTTATATGTTAGGGTGGCTGAAAATGCAGCGATTCTCAACAAAAAGGATAAACTGAAAAAATAAACTTCCAAGCCGCCGAGCGAGTTGTTGAAAATATTTTGTGAAAAAATCAATTGCAAGCATCAAAATGGAGTGAATATCTACGCTTGGCCAACAAATTTTTTTATGTTTTAGTTGCAAATTTTTCGTTTACGAAGCGGCGAGCAGCAAAATCCTTCAAATCCTTGAAGCTAGAAGTGCGAAACTGTATTCGAAAGAAAGTGGAATTGAAGAATAAAAATTAGATTTAAAAAGTAAAAAGTGGCACCTAAAAAGTCTAAAAAAAAGTAGATACATACATACATAAAAAAAAAAATGGAAAATTAAAAAACTTAAATTAAGTGGAACTCGACGACAATAAATACATCCATAAATGCCCACTTATATACATATGTACATACATACACATGTTTGTGTAAGACCTTAATTTTAAGAAAAAATAAATAAATCAATTACCTATAAACTTTACAAGCAACGGCGACAATAATTTTGCAATTGCGAAGAAGAAGAAGATTTAAAAAAAAACAAAATCATTAAATTATATATGTAAATACATAACTTTAAAAATTACAAAGTTATTAAAAGCAGCATACCAACAACTGAAGCACCAGATTTCGTTCAAGGATTATACAATTTCTGCATACACGCCATTTTGAAAAGTTCTACGGCCCGAGTAGTGCTGCAAGAGCTCCAGCTGCAGTGGTGGCAAACACAGCCACAGCAACAGCAACAACAACAACTACAACTACAAAACGCAGAGTGGGTGGAAAATATGAAATTTGAAAGGCTGCCGCTTCAAGTGAAACTCAACAGTGGCGACTAAAAAATTGTACCGACTATTAACTATGCATATATAAATATATATTCACCGTAACAGCAACAAAAATACACACATACATCCCTAAACGTATTGCTGTATACACACACGCTCGAAAAACGAAGCATAGTTGGGGGCGCTTTTAAGAAAAAGGACGCTGGCCGCACACACCAATACGGTCGCAACAGAAAGACCATCAAAATAAACGATTTCTCGCCTATTTCCGTTTGTTCGTGTTGGTGAGCTTCGTAGGTACATAAATATATTGGCGTTTGTAGGCGCGAGCGTGCGCGCGCGTGTATATACCTGTAGGTTTCTGTGTGTGCGTGTGTAAGTTTTCCCAGTACGTTCATGTGTGCGTTGCAAGGCAAACAAACGTTTACTATTACTACAATACAACAACAACAACAACGAAAGCAATAATAACGACTAGTGGCAACAAATCAATGAATACAAAATTGCCCCATCAGCGCCATTGCTAGTAGACGGCAATCGGTAGAAGAAGAGTAAAACGCAGCAGCAGCAGCATAAAATATTGAAAATCAATTCGCAGCAGTCACAGTTATAAATCACAGTTATAAAATTTAATAATAAACTTTTTTTTATCTACCAAAATCGCTACATCCAGAACTGCGCCACCCCCTCCCTACAACTCCTCCGCTCACACCAAGCACCTTCAAGCGTGCAGTTGCTCCGCGTTACCAATTGCGGTAATTACTTTCGGTTTACGACGCGTTTCGCTTGCTTATCGCGTATATATACACATAACGCGATTCGTCACGCCCACTAAAACAAAATGTCGGGCGCGTATTTAACGAACGTTGGCGCGTTGAAATCGCTCCGTCAGGGAATGGATAAAGCAGCAGCAACAGCAACAGCAACGAGAACGATGTCTGCGCTGGGTAAAGATCGTAGTCGCCGCCGCTCTGCAGAATGCACAATCGCCGCGTATAGAGTGCTGCACAGGTCAACCGTTTGCACTCTCATCGGCCTCGTCGTTCTACTTAGCTGCCTCGTACAAAATGGTGAGTTGATATTGAATTGTTATGCCAATTAGAGTAGAATCTTTTTGTAATTAAAGTAATTTTATTTATCAAAGCAAATACTCATCTACATATGTGCTATAAGCAGAGAACGGATTTTATGGAAATTGCCTTTTTTTTCTGCTAAAGAGATACGAGTATATTCGATTAAGAATTTCCACGATTTAGCTTTCCCTGAATCCACAAATACACATTTGATTTTGCCTTTTTTGCCTTTTCTATCTTATATCTTTCTATCTTTAATTGTAAGAAAAAGCAAAGAAAAATCCCTTATTCCTCATAATCAGCCTCATTGCGTAGGTCGTAAATTAGGCTAAATTTTACGAGTCGACAACATTGGCATTGTCTACTGCCGTACTGAAATAACTAAACGACAAAAATAGTCGAAAACTATGCAGTGCTGCCAAGTTTTTCTGTCAATGACATGAAATTTTCGATACGATTGGACTCTCGAAAATCGTTTTGCATTCGACACGACTCTCGCAATGAGGTTGAATATGAAACTTTGAAACGTTACATATTTAAAATGGGCGCCACTTGTATCAATTCACGTCGAGTGCTATTGAAAACCGAAACGATAAAAAAATCGATAAGGCGGAAATAAACCTTAGATACCAGCGTCTGAAAAAATCTAACATTTTTTGCAACCATGAAAAAATTAAGCACTTTCGGAAAGTAGAAAGAAAAAAGATCAAGTCACTTGCGGTGTCTATGGGGGAAAAAAAACCTTAAAACGCCTATGCTGAATCGATCAATATGTAGAATATTGTCGAATTAGGTTTTAGAAAATTAAAATTGCGGATTGCTTTGAAATTTTTTTTTTATATTTTTATGAAATTTTATATCCAAAGGTCCTTTGTTTCGCTGATTACAAAAATTAAACCAGTTTTCAAAATTCAAATAAGCGGATATAATATGGTGGCTGGATTTTTTAAAAATTTTCAGATTTTTATGTAATCTGGCGCCGCTAATTAAAAATTGCTAAATTTAAACGCAATTCGGACTCATATTAGTTTAAAATTGCATCAAAAGAATGGTAACAATTTTTAAGACTGTTCTCTTTTTCGTTTATGTATAGGCGTAGTCTTTATATATATGTATAAACTTAAACAAAAAGTTAGTCACACATTTTAAATTTTCCAATTTTGAATTTAGTTTTGTAACTATCCACCACTAATCCGGCAACTTATATGCGCCATTTGGAACTTTTGAAAACTGTTTTCAGTTTTATAATCCGCGATTCAAAGAGCTTTTAGAAATAAAGTTTCTCAAAAATCTGACCAATTTTCTAAAACTCCATCTGACATATAATATATGTATATATATAATAATACCCTTGTGCACAAGTGCGCTTGAGTATAAAAACTGATTTCATTTCACTAATCAGCGACTCAAAGAAATTTAAAATTTCATAAAAATTGACCTTCTTTAAAAATCCATCCGCCATTTTGAATTTTTGAAAACTGATTTTAGTTTTGTAATCAGCGACTCAAAAAATCTTTGTATATAAAATTTCGTAAAAAACCCATTCGCCATTTTATATTTTTAAAAACTGATTTCAGTTTTATAATCAGCGACTCGAAGAATCTTTAAACATCAAATTTCATAAAAATTGGAAATTTCTAAAAATCCATCCGCCATTTTGAGTTTTTGAAAACGGATTTTAGTTTTGTAATGAGCGACTTAAAAAATCTTTGTGTATAAAATTTCGTAAAAATCTGAATTTTTTTTTAAATCCATTCGCGTTTTTATATTTTTAAAAACATATTTCAGTTTTATAATTAGCGACTCAAATAAACTTTAGAAATCAAATTGCATTAAAAGTTGAAATTTTTAAAAATCCATCCGCCATTTTGAAATTTTGAAAACTGATTTTAGATTAGTAATCAGCGATTCAAAAAAATCTTTGTATATAAAATTTCGTAAAAATCTGATGTTTTTATTAAATCCATTCGCCATTTTATATTTTTTACAAACTGATTTCAGTTTTATCATTAGCGACTTAAAGAAACTTTAGAAATCAAATTACTTTAAAATTGGAATTTTTTAAATATCCATCCGCCATTTTGAATTTTGGAAAACTGATTTTAGGTTTGTAATCGCCGACTCAAAAAATCTTTGCATTTAAAATTTCGTAAAAATCTGTAGAATTATGTGTTTTTGAATGACTATTTTTCATTCGATTTCAAAGATCGAATATAATCTCAGGAGAGGCCTTTAAAATGATATATAATAATCTATTGTCGGACTAGGCTCGTGGGGATTTTTTATCGCGTAAATTTAAAAAAAAAAATATTTTCTCTTAATTTTTAAAATTTTGTCCATCCATAATTTCTACAATTTCAAAATATTGAGGACTATCTAAAATTAAATCTATTTTCATATAAACTGATACCTCATTTATTGCAATCGCATAAAAATTGTCCAATTAAGGTGACTTTTCAGATTTGTGAACAGTGTGGCTAAACGTATAATATTAGGGTGGTCTTTAAATTTCCAAGAAAAAGCATTTTGGATGGGCACCCTAATTAGTATATGTATGAAGGTTTAATAAAAAAAACTATTGGTGCCTTTAGCTACAATTTGAACATCTCATTTTTCATTACACCTTCGACTTTTTATTTACCCCACTGAAAGGTGTCAATTGATTATTTCACTTCAAAAATGAAGAATGGTCGATAACAACAATCGTTTCAGTTAAGTTTACTGCAGCAGAACAATTTCTTTTTGACGTACATACATATGTACATTGCTGAATGAATAATACAAAAAGCAGACTATTTAAGGAAAGGCAAAACGTGAAAAAGAAACAATGAATATATTGCATGTTTACTTAGCATTTTAGCATTCATATGCATTGACTTAAATAAATTTTGTCTGTACGTACATGCATATGTATGTAAGTTTTCACTAATTTGAAAGTTGCTGTTTGTTGGCGCGCGAAAGACCTAAAAAGGCTGTCAACAGCATCCGGCAATGCGTTCGCATTCCATGCTTACAAAGTATGCTGTACTAGACCGCTAATTAAGCGTGCATACATACCCTGTAGGGAAATCTTTAGTTCTGAATTGGGGCGCTTCTGGAACATTTAGACCCAGTACTGGTTCGCGATAAATCTCTTTTGCATGCAAGCAACTGGCGAATTTAACATGGCGATGTCCTAGGAAGTGTAAATTGCCGCCCGCTGCATCCCTTTTTCGATAGTTCCGAACTAGTCCTAAATTCTATAGTTCCGAACCAGTTCTGAAATCGACAGACGAAAGAAAGAAGTATCATGATTTTTCAATCATTTCTGTTCTTCCGTGTGTGCGATTTCAAGTTATTTTGGAAGAAATGTGTTATCAATTTGAAATTAAATTTGTTTTAATGATTGTAAGAAATGTACGTTTACATACCTTTAGCTGTAGCTGA
>NW_016158760.1:14346-29338 GCF_001687245.7 Rhagoletis zephyria
GGCCCCAAGATGTTAATATGTTAACACAAAGCTTTGTTTTGTATTACCAAACTATGAAAAAGCATCTGCGAAGCACAGAATAGAAGCGTATTTGAACGAAAAAGCCGCCGAACACATATCTATGTAAAATAAACAAGCCCCCGCTGCATCCCTTATTCGATAGTTCCGAATTAGTTCTAAATTCGTCACTTAAGATATAGATTTCTAGTGAAAAAAACTGAAGAAAAATATTTTCTTAAAAGTACCACTTTTCGCCGATTTTGGACTGGTGGGGATCTAGTTCCTATCGCTCTAGTTCCTTTTTGGCGATAAAGACCTAGTACGGAACTAGAAATTTGATTCACTAGTCCGCGGTTTCCCTGCAGGGTACACATACTATATGTATGTAGATGTACATATGCACATATGTATAATAAAAATATCTGTATATATACATATGTATACGTAGATGTATATACTAAGTATGTTGCAAGCAACTTCAGAAATAATTAGCAAAATTTAAGAAACTGACATGAATAATGGGTAGACACAGATCGGACACTAGCTTGCTAACTACCCAATTTATCACTTTTAAAGCCGACATATTTTATGAGTTGGGGATACAATTTTGTGTTTTTAAACTTTTTAAATATGTAGATAAAAAATGGAAAATGTCCCAATCTTCCGAGTAGTTCAGTCAAGTTTACTTGATTTGAATTAAGTATCGCGTCAGTAATGGAAGTTCTTCTTTGGCTAAGTAATGCCGTTATTTTGGCACAATTTATTACAATCAACAGAGAGAGCATAATAGGTCTAAGCTCTTCCATTCGCAGATTAGTTTGCTCATTGCCTTCTATGAGTCCCCTTTCAGACACGTCAAGTCTTGAAAGCAATTTTTTTCGCCTTCTCTTTTGTGTTTTCTATTTGCTTCCACACGCGTCAACTTTAATTGTATTCAAGTTCTTGGTTCTTTAAATGGGAAGCAATGAAAAGATCAAAAGAGACAAGAAAACTTGAAACGAATTGACGGTACGGAGGTATCTGTACTCTTCCCCTCTCTTCTCACCTCCTTCGCCTACGAACGAGCAGACTTGAAAGCAAGACTTGACGTGTCTGAAAGGGGACTGAGTGCCTAACCGGGGTTAATCCAAAGTGTCCTTATAGTGCCTGTTAAAAAACCTCTTTTTTTCGGAAGAAACTGTGGAGGTCCGATACTTGAGTCCCCTTGTGGGAAGAGATAGATAGATATTGACATAGAAAATGGAGGAATTAATTTCTCCTCCTCCTCATGCCGACAACTTCTGTGGTGGGAATTTGTTGGTGCATATACACTAACGTAATAGTGTGGGTTAGCATTAGCAAAGTGTCTTGAAACTTCATAAGTCATTTGTTACGGCCGTGATGTACTAGAGTTATCCGTATTTCTAATCTACATTTCTGAACCATGTCTAACAATTTCATCGGCTTATATCTCCGAACAATTCTTTACTTGACTACCGAACAATTCTTTACTACTACTTGACTTGCTCTCAATGCCCCAAGAAACACTGGAACAACAATTTTCAAACGCTTTATCATTTGATACTAAACATTTCCTCAAGTTTTATTCAAATATTGTTTATCAACTCAATAACGGTTTGGTAAACATTTGAGAAAAATTTGTTTAGCATTTTGTTCCGTTCCATCTGTGTCAATAATGCGTCTATCGGTAGTTTGCTACATCAATCGAAAAGGGCTCCTCGACCACTCGGTCACTAGTATTATTCGCAATTTGTCTGTCGGGAAATCGCTCTTCCTTCGAGTGAATTGAAATACATATAATTTATTGATATGAGTGAAAATTTTTCGATAATATTATTTTGTGATTGTTTGTTTTATGACTGGTGTGCCGACATAAGCTACTGACTGGCCATTAAAACTAAAAACCGAACGAAATAATTAGTCTGCTGCATTTATAGAGACCAAAAATTATTCTGCTTAAATTAAAATAATATTTTTATGTTAAAAAAAAAAATTATTTATGTGTGTGTGTAAGATAAAAGAGATTATGCTCTATTGAAAATGAAATAAATCGAACAAAAAAATTATGTTTCTATAAAAACAGTATATTTCTTTTGTATGCATCATTGGCAACACTAACAAATATTTCAATGTGAGTAACTGGATATCATTTCGTTCCGCTCCTCTCACGTTCGAGAAAAAGTTGAGAATTCAATATTTCTCCATTTGGAAATAAATGAGAACGCTATCAACAGTTATTTGAGGAGTGACGATTGTGATTTGAGAAAAGTACTGGTTCTCAAATGCATCTCAAATTGAGATTTAACAAAAATGTTTATTGGACCTGCTTGCCTGTTAAGAATACAGTGACGATCAGAGACTTACTGCCGTTTTCACGAAAGAAATTTATGTCAAAATGATTTATTTCTGTCAGTTTCCATATAAAAAAATAATAATAATTTTTCACTTAAATTGCTTTCTTGGAACTGGCTGTTAGTACAGGGTGGGCCAAATAAGACCTACCTTTTCGCAATGAAAACTTGTACTAAATATACTTTTATTTCTAAAATATGGTCACCCTATATATACCGGACGACGTTTAAATTTCCTGACCGGCGAAAAAACAACTGTCGTAGTTTTAACATGTTAATTATACTGATCCAATCTTTATAAAGAAAGAGAATTGGCAATACATACTCGTATATGTACATATATTTTCTTTCGACGGATTTTTAATGCCAATATTTGCTTAGCTGTCAGTCAGGTGTTGCATGAAAATAAGAATTAATTTATCTTTAATTTTTCTGCGGCTGATTAATTCTCAAAAATGGAGTGATTGACTTCTTAAACCTCTGTTCACCTACATATGTATCGTAGTCATTAATCAACAAAGCAAACTACAAATATTTTCTACACGCTTTTTAATATATGTATGTTAACTCTGTTATTATTTAAATATTTTTTTGCTTTAATGGCATGCGTGCCTAGCCAGATTTGTAGTTCATTGATCCCGTTGAAGTTTGTAGGGCAATCAACAATCCATACGAAGATCTAATAGATAAACTTGCCTACATATTTATGTACACTAATATATGCTTATTTATGCCAATTTTGCTTGTATAAATTATAAACAAAATTAATAGGCTCGGCTAGTAACTCCTCTTCTGTTATGAATGTATGTTTATGTGGATGTGTGCATTTTTTTTTTTGGCTAAAACATCAAATGAATTTTACAGGAGAGCGTTTTTTTCAACTTTTTAAAATTTTGTGAATTGTCTTTTTTTTATTTTTTTTACTACGTACAAAATACTTTTTTATGGCACATACGATAATTTCGCCCACAAGAAAAAAATGCCATGTAACCAGGCGATGCGTTTTGGGGTGTAAAACAAATTTGCATCAAAAATTTAATTTAAAAAAACAGTAATTTTCTATAATTTATCAAATTATCACAAATGCCTGTATGGGAAAGGAGATTAGAAGAACCATTGATTTCATAATAAAGATTCTAATGAGTCACTGCGCTTACAGAAAGGGCACACCGGAATAGCAAAAACATATTGAAATTAGTTAAAATTAGTGTTGGGCAGTATCGATACCAAAAGTACTCCGAACTCGATTTTCAAAAGGATCGACAACACCCGATTTTTAAAAGTATCGATACTGAGTACTCCAAAGTACCTAGTACTCACAAAAGAACTTGAAAGCACTCAGTATTAATCGAATAGATACTTAAAAGTACTGAGTTTTATTTACATTTGCCGGTATTCAATTTCCCGTCCCAATAATTTTCAAGTACAATACTTGTACCCGTGAAAGATTGCCATTCGTTTGAGGCAATTTGGGATTAATATATTAATTTGAAGTGCTGCCAGCTCGCGAGATTTCTATGTTTAGAGAAAGCACTCAGTACTCTTGAAGATACCCGGACCCGGAAAAGAACTCGATCCTCAAAAGTACTCGATACTTCCAAACGCTAGTAAAAATGCTAAGTTTTGCCTCTTTCCTTCTACACCAGATGCATGTATGTACACATACATATATTCTGTAAAGTTTTTGTTGTTTGGCACTTTGTCTAATGATTTTCGAGTTCAAATCAAAGGGTTATACTTTTTTCATCCAACACACACAATTAAGCTTTGGCAGAAGGCGTAAGTTTGGCCAATAATCTACATTTAGCCGGCATGACATGCACAATTTTGTTGTTGTTGTTGTTATTTTTTATTTTATTTTATTCTTTCTCAGCTCTTTTATGCGGCAGAGGTTATTAGCCTAAAAAGTGTTTTGAGCTTATTTTGTACTGGATTGACGCGAATTCCGTTCATGTAATCGACCGTGTTCGGTTATGTACATATGTATGTACTTTTGGATATACATGCATACATACAAACTTACTAAATATAGTATATGTACGTTAAGGTTTTTTTTTTTAATTTTACGCATACATTTTTTATACATACCCGTATGAAGACCATTTAAACAGGCTGGATGCATAAATTTATTTTTTAATGAAGTGGAAAAATTCACGTGCTTCGTTGTTGTAATTAAGTATTGGGGTTCTGACACACTTTAATTAGTATATATATGTACTAAAAATAACATAAGCCGTTAAAAAATAAAATCAAAATTTTACGCATATGCAAATATTATTTTCAGTTTTTGGGTTCAAGAAACCAAGATTTTTGGTGGCATCGCGCAGAGTGTAGTGGAGAAACAGGGCTGAATTAACTTTTCAAAGGGACAATGCAAATGTACTCCTATTTAAAAAAATAAAAATAAAAAGATTGGGTGACACACGTTTAAGGTGATATCTATCTTTTTAGCAGCTTTCACAGGAATACGATTCCTTTTTAATATTCAAGTAAATGTACATAGCAAGCTTCTTCTTCGAAATTCCGAGAAGCGAATACGCTCGCAGTTTCCTCAGGGGATACTTCGTCTTGCTCTCGTTCATATCCAGACCCGCCCGCTTTGCTAGCATATCCAACCTGAATCATATATGTAAATATCTTAAAATCAGAAAAGAGACGGTGTGTCCCAATCCCCCTCTCGCTGGCCTTTTACTCGATTTGGCTTATAGCGAACACGTGCCTTATGGTGGATTTACCAGGTCTAAATCCACACTGGTGAGGTACAAGCAACTCCTAAGTTGGCCTCGGTAGTTGGCACATGTGGATTGTGGAGAGCCATGCATACGCCCGACAATATTCAGCGTAAGATTTGAAATATGGACCTTATCAGCTCCTCGCCGTTGTATCTGAATAGCTTAGCTGGCAGGCCATCAGTTTTAGCAGCTTTGTTGTTTTTCTGTCGGAAAATTGCTATTCGTACCGCTTCATAGGCAGAGGGTGATCCATCGACTCTGTCGTCCTCGAGTCGAGACTCGGGTTTATCTTCTCTACTGATTTCACTGCCTGTTATCAGGTTGAAGAAGTGTTTTCTTCCTAATTCAAGGTCACCAGGTTGCCGAGTTTGTTTCTACAGGCAATTTTGTGGATATTGAGCACCTCCCGTGAGTCGCCTAACTTTCTGATAGAATGGCTAGTTGGTTGCAGCGCTTACTAATAGCTGACTAGAATACTATTAGCGAATTTTTGGCAATTTCTATGCACTTTCTATGTTGCTTTGTCTAACTACATACACATCTGGATCGTCTTAGCAATAGTTTTATTTCGGTTACGGTAGCGCTTTATAAGTCAGCTAGTTGTGTTACTATGTGTCTTCTTAATTTCTTGGTAGAAAAGTTCCATTCTTGGCGCATGGTTGATACAATTCTGAATATTCACCTATTAACTAAGCAGATCAAAGGATTTTGTCCCATTATAACCAGGCCAGAGTTCCTTTTTGCAATCATCCAAATAGGCTCCTCCATTTGCCAATTGTATTTCGATGTTCCAATGTTCTGATATGCATAAACAATATACGTACTGTATATATACATAATAGTCGAAACTTTTTCCTATCAATAGAATTTCAGGTTTTTCACTCCTATTACCTGCAGCGGCGTAAAATTCTTCGTTCGACCAGTTTTTGTATCGGGTGGGAGTGACTACGTATGTTGGCTGCAATCCGAGAGAATGTTTTATCCAGGAATCGTGTGCAAATACGTCTAGAATAATGGAAACTCGCTTTCTGCGTACCACGACATGATCGCTTTGGTGCCCCATTTTTTGATCTATGGACAGACATAATGGAATGTAATGTAAATTGAATGGGTGCAACCGAAACAAGGAACACTGCGACCTAAAACATCTTTGGTATCGCACCCTAACCCAGATGGCGCAAGATATTATAAGTATCCCAAATAAAACCTTACAGTTTCTTGGTAGACGAATGCCTGACATGTTGTCTGCCCAATGCAAGACAATGCTTCGATGTCTCCTCCTCTTCAAGACAAATATGGCAATCCGTCTCTGTGAATAGGCCAATCCGTTGCATGTGGGAGCGCAGATTAGGTAAACAATAGCCATCTTGATGTTAGTATCCTGTTACCCAGCGTAGTAATAACGTGTTTTATGCTACCCAGAGTTGGAGAGTGCCAAAGGGCTTTTCGACGAGCGTAGGTAGTCTTATTGGATAGGGCCCTTACGGCCTGACAGTATGACAATAAAGCTAGAAAGGCGTCTTTCAAACCCTTTTCAAGGTTAAATCTGGCACAAATTAAGACCGCTACCCGTTGCAATAGAAAGTTTGGCGCCAGATTCAAGAACACCCGCGCCAGCTCTGCCCTCCATCTTTGATCCGTTTGCGCACCGGTGTATATATATATGGAATCCAATTCAGGTTAACCACTTGACCTAACCTCTTGCTCTGGAATTTTGAAGAAGAAGTCCAACATCAATTGGACACGGGCTATCGTGATCCCGCAGCAATGCAACTTTTTACGAGATTATAGGAGTGAAAAAAATTCTGAGTCACCCTAATGTAAGTGCGTTAATACAAACAGCATACATAGGCTATATATAATACAGATTTGCTTTTGTGAACGAATTCAACGCAACGCAAGTGTTGGCCATCAGCCATCATTGGTGGAGATGTTGCAATAATCAGCAAAGATTTTATTGTTTTGGCGGCGTGTGAATTTTGGTGAACTGGAAATTAAGTATGATTTCAACACCAAGCAAAGCTATTGTGTAAAGCTTTGCAAATAAATTGTGCTTATGTAAGTATGTAAGTACAGTGACGAGCAAAACTGTAACATGGAGTAACACCTTTTCTTTCAGCTGTCGCTATCTTTCCAAGTTCTAACGACATTCATACTGTTGTTCTGTATTTTTATTGGTACATCTTTGCTTCCTCTGTCATGACGATNTCGCAGTAAATCTATTATTTACATTTATGTTTCCTGATTAACCATATTATTTATTGGTGATCACTTCTTGAATAAATTACAATACAGAAAAAAGTCATCTGACTTCCAACTAAGCAAAAGATAACTGTAAAATGCAAAACTGAGAATGAGTGCAAAACTGTAACATTTGCCTTAACTTTCATTTTTGTCTCCAGGTTTTTTTATTGTTGTTGGATTGACCTCAAATCGTTATGAGAGCGGGAGTAGGGATGTACCAATAAGAATATAGAACAAAAGTGTGAAAGTCGTTAGAACTATGAAAGATAGCGGTGGCTGAAATAAAAAGTGTTACATCATGTTACAGTTTTGCTCGTCACTGTATGTATGCGTGTTACATTTGTATGCCATGTACATATGTATATACACGAAAGTATTATGTGGGATTATTTGGATATATTTGTGAATATTGTATTTGCGTGTGCTTGCTTGTTAAAGTAGGGCTCACTGACAATGCCCACCGCCCGCTCAAAGCTTAGGGGGACGGGGGCAAATGCTGGGCTAAAAAGCCAGTCTTATAGCCGCATAGCTGGAACTAAAGCCAAAGCCGCAGATAAAACCGCAGTGGCAGTGCCACAAAGTCAGCAGCTGTATACAAAATTATTTTTGGCTATCTATACATACATACATACGTATATGTATGTATGTATATGTTTCGACAATTTTTTAGTAGATATATGCGCGGCGGAAAAAGTTGATTAACTTGGCCCATAAATGCGAACACGTTCGGCGTGCCAAGAGCCAAGCAATATTACGTACACAAATAAGGTAATATGTACATATTTGTATTTATTATTTTGTGAGGGTATGACTTTAAGTACCGTCGTTGACGGTTGCACTCGATAGTTGGGCTGCACGTTTTCGAAAAACCAGAAAAATCAACAAACCTTGCACTGTGCGTTGCGAAAAAAAAGCACAAAACCCCTTAACCCTTTACTGCCATTTGTACGATATATCGATTTGACGATTTTTTTTTTTTTAATGAAACTTATTCAACACATCTTTTTTCTTTTCAAAATAAAAGCTTTAGAAAATCAAAACAAGACAATTTGTTATATATTTGTATTTGTATCAGACCTTTGGATTAAAAAATGTATCTTTACTGGAGTTGGTTGCAAACTTTGCTGTTAACCATCTTACAACGTCATCTTAGCAGCCAAGAATTCCCGCTCCAAATTATAAAATTCAATATCCATTTTTAGCTCCTATTCACTGTTTTATAAAAGTTTTTGCTTAAAAAAAAATTAAGCAGCTCGTACAAATGCCAAGAACTCATAAATCAATTTGGTCGATATATCGTACAAATTCTGGGAAAGCGGCTTAGCCACCTATGTTTTTTTTTTAGCTTGGAGTAATGTTTTTGGAAAAAACTTCAAGTTTTTTTTAAAGTCACAATGTAACTGAGGTTAAGTATTTTTTTCATTGAAGAGAAGAGAAAAGAGAGCATAAAAAATAAAACAAAAATATTTTTTAACAAAAAATTTAAAAAAAATATATGAACAAATATATTTAAACTACAAAAAAAAAACAATAAAAATGTAAACATACACACTATTCACATGTGCAATGTTGGATTTGCTTTTTCAATTTACATCAACTACTCCATGCAAATTTTAATTTCAATAACCAATAAATTTGATCAGATATCAAGTTTTCCATTATTTTGCATTTAATTGTAACTATGTAGATAAGAATAGAAATGTAATTTTAGTTGAAAATGTGATTTTTTTGACCGAAGCATCAAAACCGTGCCACATAACGCCTCCTTTCCCTGATTTTATACGATATATCGTATGTACAAATTTCAATGGGTCGTAGACCACGCTTAGACAATTTTTTCTATTTTTTTTTTTTTTTATTATTATTTTAAACAAAATAGTCGTGAAAAATTTTGCTTCTTTTTTATTAGGTTCACTAGTTTAGAAAAGCGTAACAAAGGGTTAAAATTATAATGAATTGTGAATGAAAGTGTCTGCGAATGCGCGTTTCAGTCGGTTTGCTGTTTTGGCGTTCTGTCATTCAGACGCGCAATTGTCGTTCAGTTACGTACATACATATTTAGTCACGGTTGCAATAAGCTAGCCAAGTGACCAATCTCCAATAGTGGTGGAGCGATTGCCGCATTGCGCTTTGAATTGAGGCTTGTCGTAGTCTCAGGCGGTACCGAGTGTGCAATGACTAATTTAATGCGTATCGCGACTCAAGAAATTTGTTTTTTTGCTACATACATACATATACAGTGACTCAAACAAATGACCACGTGTTGATTTTTTTTTTTGAAATACTCGTAATGTTTTTCGAGGTAAATTTTTTTTGTTATTTTTTTAAGCTTTCACGGAAACCATGTTAATCACAGATTCAATCTTTATACAAAATTGAGAAAAATTCAACAAACTTTTAATAAAAATTACAACTTCTTGATATTAATCTTTGGAACATTTTTGGGTATGCAGTTTTATAGCTAATACAATTTTAGTCCAATGAGGTGCAAGTTTCAAACGGCTAAACAATCTTGTGGATTTTTGAGATTTTTTTTTGAGACTACTTTTCGTTTTTTTTCAATGTATATAACATGTGCAACTTATAAAAACTAGCGTTGAGTTTTTGAAATTTTGTTGCTAAAGGTCTCCTGCATTTTATTCCACAAGAAATTCATGCTTATATGGAAAAAAAGTGCAAAAATCCGTTACAAAAAAAAAAATCTCAAAAATCAGACCGATTATTTAGCCGCTTGAAACTTGCTCTTAGAATGTTTTAAAGATTCATATTAAAAAGTTGAAATTTTGATGAAAATTTTATGAATTTTCCCAAATTTTGGATAAAGTTTGAAACTGTGATTTACATACATACATATATCGTTTTGGTTAAAGCTTGGACGGTAATTTCATAGAAAAATAACAAAAAAAATTTTGCTCGAAAAACATGACGAATATTAAAAAAAGAAAATCAACACGTGGTCATTTGTTTGAGTCACTGTATGTACATATGTAACTAGTGCATACCCGTAAATAAAAACATAGATATTTATGTACATACCTACGTCAATTCGTGCATGGCTATGCGCATTTTATGGGCTCAGCAACATTTAATAGTGACATAACCAGTATTTGTTTGCTCCAATTGTTGCCTGAGTTTAAAAATACACTAAATTAAAAATAAGGAGATTTTTTATTTTAAAATAGTTGCAAAACTTTTTTCATTTATATTGCCTGGTCTAGGCATATTATATAGATGAAATTTGTTATAAGTAGCTTTATATGTAAATGGGAATACATATAGGCTCAAATTCTAGTAACACTTTTAAAGAGTTGATCCATATTTAGCTGAAATATTTAATTACTTGTTCTCCGTGAGTAACTTTGCAAAGGTTCATCCCAAATTTAAGTTCCCCATCATTTTTTTCGCGAAGATTTTCTTCCTCTGCGGCTTAGGTCTCTAGAATTTCCAAGCCAATCCATTAGAAATTTCAAGGTCCCGAAAAATTAATTGCACTAGCGAGAAAAGTATAAATTACAGAACCTAACAAAATTCCAACAATTGCTTGCTGCACAACCAGGGTTTTTTGTAAAATGTGTGGGTTTTTAGGGGCCAACCAAAAGAGTGGGCAAATGACTAAATATTTCCCCATTTGGGTATAAAATCAGAACAAAAAATAGGTAATTTTTAGATTATTTTAAATTTCAAACTAGATCGTTCATTCTTTTCAATGAATTAGTTCAATTAACGAACTAGTTCGAGAACTACCCAACTGTAGTTGTTATTCGATTTTTACCGTAGAATAGGAATCCGCTCATTTATCGGAACAAAAACGCAGTAGGCATGAGATCCTGGAATGCTTAAAAGGCAAAAGTGGTGGGCTGTAATGAAGAGAACTTTTTGCCTCTAGATTGCCTTACAACTGATTGAGACATTGTGCTCTGAAACGCCATGCCAATAAACTAAAGTCAACTATCGTCCCTTTCATCGGAAATTTCGAAGATTTAGTTATCGCCAGAGGCGAATTGTCCAGGAATAACCCATGAGCACCTGCACAACGAAAGCATTGAGAAACATAACAGTTATACCAAATCTGGTTATACTAATTGACAATGAGGCTTGATAATTGACAATTATCGCTTTGTGTCTCCGCACGCCAGTGAGCATAAGAAGTCGAGACTTCTTCGAGGACGCTTGATATTTTACCAAACTATCTTTGAACAAGCCCTAAAAGGTAATAATTCCCGAAAGGAACACTTGCAGAGTCTGGTATATGATGGATGGATGCTCGAGTATGGCAATACTGAGGGTAATTTATACTCTAAGTAATAACCAATTTCCATTTAATTATTTAGTTGAGTTATATACAAAATAGCAGCAAACTAGTGGGAGTCTATATAAATTATTTCACAATTAAATTTACAACAATAAAAAAGCAGCGAAATGATATTTATCTACTAACAGAATTCTACTCATTTTTGCCATTGAAAAAGCTCCAGAATATAAATCACATTTCAAAAAATCAATCTTCACAAACACTAAAAAAGACACTAAAAAGGGTAATTTATACTCTAAGTAATAACCAATTTCCATTTAAATATTTAGTTGAGTTATGTACTAAATAGCAGCAAACTAGTGGGAGTCTATATAAATTATGTACATTTATCTACGTGTAAATCAATCAATGCAATGGTTAACCATTATTTATTCAATACTTTCTTATGCATGCTCATACTTGTATACATACACGTTTTTGCTCTATGACAGGTGTCAAATTATTTAAAATGGCTAATAGCTACGAACACTGTTACTTAAATATTACAGGTATTTCAATTTGGCCATTGAATGAAAAAACTAGTTTTTTGTAATTGCTATTGATCACCATGCACGAGAAAAATCATTTTGTTGCTTTGTAGTTATACCGTTTGTATGTATCAAACACTAATTATTATAACTACCCTGTAGAAAAGATCAACAATTGATAAAAACTAACCCAATTGCAGTTATCTTTTTCAATCAAACTCCTATGAACACCTATCTCAATATCTTACACGTTTTTCTGCATTTCACAAATGAAATAAAGATCGATATTTTATATTATCATTTTAATGTTATGGCTCACGGAATTTGCATAGTATGGCATCACCTTCCGCAGAACATGTAAGCAAATAAACAAACAAAAAATGCAGAGGAAACCAGCTCTCATTTGTTTTTGGCCATCGCTCTTCAAAAGTAGTTTGTTACGGCCAAAGGAAATTAAAAAAATAATAACAAGTTACATATAGCCATAGCTGGGTAATTAAAAGTTAGCTACAAACAAGCCCGATTTCCTGCATGGTATTTACTTTTACAGCCACTTACAAATATATACATACATAAACACCCACACATAACAAATATAACCTTTTTTCGAATGACTGCAAATTTCGAAATTATGGTCGACAGTTAGATTCCATTAATGGTGAAACTCCTACCCGTCAATTACGTCAATAGTGGCATTTTTTTTTTGGAAGACAGCAAAATAAGTATGGGTTACATAAAATGCTCTAAATACTTGCAAATGAATAGGCGTATTTACAAAAATAGCTATCGCGTAATATGGTGGTCATATTTTATTTTAATATGTACTCGTATCAACGTAAGTTGGTTTATGTTTTTGTTTTAATTTTCAAATAAACTAGTTAACCCACACAGAAATTTGTTTTTATTTTCACACATACGCTCACCTACATATGTATGTATGCATTTGTCCGCCTATAGTGCGTAGATATGAGTAAATACATATGTGTGTAAGTCAGTTCTGCTATATCGCAAGGATTGCACCACCGTCTCTCTCTTTGCTTGCGCAAATTATCGCCAACAAACTCGCACTGATCCTTTGCCTTGCGATTCTCAACCACTTTTTGTGCTATTTTAATTAAGTACCCTTATTTTAGCAGCGAAAAGCATACTTACCTGGCGTAGAGGTAAACCGTGATCATGAAGGCGGTTCCTCCGGAGCGAGACCTGATCATTGCACATTCGATTGGGTTGACCTTCGCGATTATTCCTAATGTGAATAACTCGTGCGTGTAATTTTTGATAGCCGGGAATGGCGTTCGCGCCGTCCCGACATTATGAATAAATTTCCAAGGTCTGTGATGATCAAAGTTTTAGAAATATGTAGTTACTTATTGAGTGTAGTGTCGCGTCCAGTGTTGCCGTTTTAGCTTGTGGTGGCTAGATTTAGTTACCACATAGTTTTTTTGGCCACATAAATTTAAAATTTGGAAAAATTATTCACACTTGGCATGAAAAAGTTGTATATGTATGCTTAATTTGATATAATTTTTTTTTTATATATGTAAAAGATGAATTTTTAAACTAAGAATGACTGATATATATACACATATCCTTTACAGGTAATGATTGTTTCTAAATTGGATTGAAAGTTCGCAAATGAACACTTACAAAAAAATAAATAAATGCCAAAATCTTAAACTGAAGATATTAAATTGAAACCATGGCAGTACTTCAGGACTCTAATGTGGTTTCAGCATCAAATGTGGAAAGTAGTTTTCCTTCAGAATACTTAAGATATACTTTTTACTAAAAGATTACTTAAAAAGGAACGAAATATTTTGTCACAATATTTTGTCAAATGAAAATGAAAATATATTAAAGCCTTTTAAAGCTATAATTGAAAAAACTTTAATAACTTAGATATAAATGGGGCATTCTTTTTAGGAACTTTTTCCTCGGAAGTCATGCATCTAATCGAAAAGTTACTAGTACACTTATATGTAGAACCTTTTATTTTTCGAAATTTTGCATTTTGGGTTTACGTAAATTGTGCACCACCGCACATAAGAGTATTTGTGTAATAAAACCGGTCAAAAAATAAATTTATCAACTTTGACTAAAATCTATTTAAACATATTCAGCCTCATTCCGTAAGTCGTAAATTAGGCTAAATTGTACTACGCGACAACATTGACATTTTACCGTCGTACTGAAATAAGTAAACGATCAAAATCGTCGAAAACTATACAGTGCTGCCAAGTTTTTCCGTTTTAATACACTAGTCGAGTGGAAATTTTAGGCAATTACGTGAAATTTTCGATACGAACGAGTTGCATTCGACATGACTCTCGCAATGATGGTGATTATTATTTCTCAAGTAACATACATAACTGAGCTGTGAATGGTCAGCTCTTCACTTCTACTTTATCTTTGACTTATGATCTTTTTTTTTTTAGTTTCTTCTGTGATATGTCTCCCTTCTTCAGCTATTTACAGTTAAGAGTAAGATCATTCAAAAGGGATCTCAAACAGAAATGTTCAACTTATAGGTATAAAGAGAGCAGATGTCACATAATTAAAACCTTGTAGGTCTGATCTTTAATTAGGTAAGAATTAAGTAACGATCAAATGTTATTTGTCAAAGATCTGTTGAAAAACTCGATGCATCGCTAATTTTTTTTACTTTTTTAAGTTAAATTTCATTAATAATTTTTCTCATGATTAAGTTCCGATTTCTCTTATATTACTTAGCGGAAAATTATTTTGACCGGTTTAACTATGCAAATACTCTTCTGGGCGCCGATGAAATACAAAATTTTCGAATATTTATGAATTACACTGATCAGGGCGGCAATTTTTTTTAGTTTCACTTTTATTTCAACATATTTTGATTAAAAGAAAAATACT
>NW_016158760.1:31926-36777 GCF_001687245.7 Rhagoletis zephyria
TAGGGGTATTCTCTGAGTCTTGCAAAGCCCTTGCACGGTGCACGGATTGCACGGTTTGCAAAGCTGTCCCATACGAAAACCGGTTTTAACCGTGCAATCCGTGCAATCTGTGCACCATGCAAGGGCTTTGCAAGACTCAGAGAATACCCCTATTGATTAACACGGAGATGGAAGGAGGAAAAAAATTATGAAAATAAAAGAGGAGCTGTGAAATAACTGTTGCCAGACAAAGTAAAATGGCAACGGAAAACATACATATTTCTTCTGCAGAACAGTTATCCGGCAACGTAAAAAGTAAATGCTGGATTTAAACTCTTATCGGCAAAATAAAAAAAAAATATTTCTCACTTTCTCATATTATTATTTTTTTTTATTTAAAGTTTTCTTTTGAATAAGGAGGATTTTCACATTCTTGGTCGCCCAAGTCGTCAAATGGCCAATGCTTTAATCCGATATCCACATCCAACGCCTAAAAGTTGACAACTAATTGTTTACAAGCTCAATCTCGATATTCTGTAAATTAAATATAAGTTATGTTTACTTAAATTTTATGACTTGATAACGTAAAACCGTGACGACACGCTGCAATCATCGAACATGCAGAGGAGGTGAAAATCCCACACAACAGAAATTTGTTAGCAGTGACGCACGACCCAGAACATAAATAGTAGTACATCTCGGAAGAAGCTGATAATCACAGGCGGCAATCAGCTTTAATATTCGTACTCATGCACACAGTCCAGAGTCGAGGGGGATGAATAACTTAACTTAACTAACTAGCAACAACCTGTGAATATGAAACGGATATTGAGCCAAGTGGCGTGTCGGCGGCTAGCAAGCCACAAGCACTCACACACACACACACACTTATGTCTGCTTTACACTGCGGGGGTAGTTTTTGCTAACCACAAGCATGTGAAAGCTATAGACTACCAACTGTGCGGCGGATACACCCACATTCTCTTGTACACCCAACCGCGCACATTTTGCACCATCCAAGTCAGGCGATTGCACGCAACCACATGCCAACCACACATACTAATGCAAGTATCATTCATTGAATAGCGAAAGCGTCATCGAAAATTTTACAAATATGCTTTGTTTGTTCTTTTTTGTAGATATGAAATGCGCCCTTCTCCCCCTCAGGCGTTGATGCTCCTTGTAGGTGGGAATACAGATGTGCGTGCGTGTGTGTGCGTGCGTGTGTGTGTAATTTAGTGCATATTTCAGAGCGCAGCACGTTTGGGCTAATTTAATCGCAGCAAATTGCTCAACAATCTACGTTGGATTAGAAGCGTCTACGTGAAAAGCGATACATTTGTTGCAAACTGCAATCTCCCTAGCCAGCCAGCCTGCCAGCCATCCAGCCAGCCACCCGGCAGGCTGTTGAAATTGTGGGGCGGACATTTGCGCCTTGTTTTCGTGTTGTGGCACGCCTACCTTAGCCAACGCTTTAACACAACACTCGTATATTCATAAGTCGATTGGTAGTAGCGTGTGTGTGAATGAGCGATATATGTAGATACTTCGCAGCCGGAATGGCTCAATTGGATTATGCTACCGAAATGTGTTAGCAAGTGGCTTTATTTTATTATTGTAATCATAATCATTTGCCGTTATTTGTAACGTGAATGTGGTGGCACTAGGCAGTTAGGGCATTTAAGGGCCGTTGCTTTGCTCCCCTTACGTGTGGAATACAATCTGTGTGAGTTTGTGAATTTAAAAAAAAAAAATCAAAAGAGGTGTAACCAATTAGTAAGTTAATGAAAATCTGTATAAGAGCCATAGTAATGTTAATAAACTCAACCAAATGAATTTTGCTATAGGAACCCATTTATTTATTTAATAACAAGTACCAGGTTGCCCGAGCTTTGCTCGGAGTGAATATAATTTTACAGTTTTCAAGGTTCGTGGAGGAAATGATGCTGAATTAATTGGATAGCTTTAATTTAATTTTTCTATGTGACATATACATACATATTTTGGAAATAAAAAACTTTAACTTTTTAAATCTAATAAATATATTGAAAAATTAGGTGGCAACCCTATTAACAAATACGCCAGGCTGAAAAGTACATAATTTGAGTGTATCTATACATACATATGTACATACAAAAAAATACCCATTACAATTAGTAAGTAACGGATTGGTATAAAAAAAAAAAACGTGGCAACCTTCAACGAAAATAGTTTTGGGCAACTTTAATCAAAAAACCTTTCATTTTACATTCATATTAAGTTGTTTTATTTTAATTTTGTAAAATTGAAAATAAGTGGCAACCCTATATTAATATCCCTACAATATAGGCAAAGCATTGTTTAAGCGTAGGGGCAACTCTACCGAAATCATCTCCAAATTTAAGATAAATTTTTTTTTTTCAATTAGATTTCTTAGAAATAGTTTTAGAGCGCATTAAAGTTTAGTGCATGTTTCATATCGTGAACGTAGATTTTTTTAAACTTTTTTGTCGAGGGTGCTGCATACCTTCTTTCATATAAAAATGGATTTTGATCATGGAATGAAAAATTGAAAATTTCGATGAAAATTTTCTTAGTATTTCTTGCATTTTCCCCGAGCTCTGTATGAAATTAAAAAAAAATATTCTTGTGGGGTTTATTGCTGAATTACCATATTCTTATAAAAAAAAAAAGAAAAATTCGGTTTGGAAAAGATGAGTAGATAAAATCGCCAAAATGTCATGGTATTGGAGTTGGATTTTTTGTTCCCTTTAAATATTAGTTCACTTCTAGTTCGTTCAGCTCAATGAACTTGCTTTTCCGAGTCCTACTTCGTTCACTTTATTGAAATATAGTTCACGTAATTGAACTAGTTCGGTAGTAAGAGCAGTGTTACCGAACAACAAAAATTGTTTTATTATAAAATATGTATATGTAAGTACATTAGGGCGGGTCAATTTGTATCGGAGATTTTGTCGTCTATGCGCGTATAGCACAGAAGAATTCAACGTGTAATTCTAAGCAAATTTTCCGAAGAAACCTTGGGTCTAAAATCAATTTGGAGTTTGCCAAATTGCCAAATGCGTAGCATTTTGCTGTAGTGTTGTAAAGAAGTGCTTAAATTTTGCATAAAAACATGCTATAAGCGGGTTTTTGGTGTGAGGAATCCATTTCTGCGCTTATATTTTTTTTTTAAAGCTGGAAATTTTCACATTTTCTTTAAAACCTATTTTCGCAAGTTGGCAAGCTCTAAATTGATTTTAGACCTATGGTTTCTTCGAAAAATTTGCTTAGAATTACATGTAGAATTCTCCTATGCTATACGCGCATAGTAAAAAAAGACCCGCCCTAATGTACATACATATAAACAGGGGCGGCGGAAGACGTGGGTATGGTGGGTAGTACTACGCACCTGAAATTTTTAAAGGTAGGTAATTACCCACCTGAAAATCTCTTAGATGAAAAATAAGTCCAAGTGTATTCAAAGTACATAATTTTTGTATTTAAATATCCACTATGTAGTCTAACCCATTAAAGACGGGCACCAGTTTCAGCCATACGATTTTGATGAATTATCATACACGACTTAACAACTTCCCAGTCCTCATAGAATGCATTTTGTTAATGCCCCACGTCCACAGGTTTTTTGCTCTAATATGCGATAGAACGTCCATATATACCATAACATATAATTTTTATAAATTGTTATATATTGCTTTAACATGTTTTTGTTATTTTATTTTATGTATGACTCATATGTGACTCATGGACGTAGGACGAAACAGTTTCTTTGCCACGTTCCGTGAGTAGTCACTTGTCAACACATCGAGCAAAGTAGTTTTTGAGTTACGAGTATGTACTCGCTACTTTTGTTTCGATAGAAACTACTTTTTTTACTCGAACCGTTGTTTCGATACCTACATGGTATCGAAAGAAAAGTATTTGGATCGAATCAGTTTGAGCAAGTGCCATATCTTGTCGGCCATATATTTTCTATTGAGGAAACTTTCCACAGCGTCATTTTTATGAAAAATAATTGGTTTAAGCAATCACACCGCCACAATCTAAAGTATGGATATATTTTTACAAAGTTAGTGGTACCACAGCAAAGTGCGAAACAATGCTTTAAAGCCGTAAAGTTTTGTGCGAACCTTTCAATGGTTGAATTTTGTATCTAAGTAATTCTATTACCTCTAACGTTTTTGGTACCGAATTCTGAAATAGGGCATTTTTGAAAAGTTTTCTGAGTTAGGGCATTTTCCAACTGGCTGCCGGGATACGTTGATTTCCACACAATATATTGTAAATGCAATAAAAATTGCTATATATTTTTCTTTCATGTTCTACAAAATAATAAAAATTAAAAACCAAAAGTGCTTAAAGTCTTGTTTTTAGTTATTTGGGCCATGTCATATAAAATTTGCCGCTATGCGTCGTGACTTTTCAGACTTTGCCTGAAAAGCGCATAACTCAAAAGGTATGCCACAGATAAACGCCGGGAAATCACTTCCGCTTTGTTGCATATAAAAGGATGGAAAATTATCGATATAAGTAGGTATCGATAATTTCGGTTTACTCGTGTAAATAGTGTCGAAATAACCGCCATGCGGTGGTGAGTTTTCGTTAACACGCGAATCACATAAAGTAGATCGTGTCTGCGTCAACCTACGTCTACGTTACGTCGTTGACTGTTTGAGCATTAAACGTTGTCTTGTCCTTTACTAGTTTATTTGAGGTTTTTGATAAAATTGGTGAAGAATTTCCACGTAATATTTGCAATAAACTTGTACGAAAAAGATGCGCGGGATGCTACGCCAAATTGAAGACCGAGGATTATTGGCTAGAAAAGCCAAGCAACAGTGGCGTAGCCAGGGGGGGGGGGGGGGGGGGGGG
>NW_016158760.1:36802-45392 GCF_001687245.7 Rhagoletis zephyria
TAATTTATGGTTTACTTTTATAAAATCACATAACGCTGTTTGCAAGTGGACTACTCATATATTCATTAAAAGATAATTTGTCATCCGTCTGAAATAAAAAAATTTTAAATCAGCAGGACAAAATAGTATTGTGTTATTAATTCAAAAGTAAATAATTGTAGTTCAATGACGGGGGATCCATCCCCCTTCCCCCCCCCCCTGGCTACGCCACTGTTGCTTGGCTTTTTTAGCCAATAATCCTCGGTCTTCAATTTGGCGTAGCATCCCGCGCATCTTTTTCGTACAAGTTTATTGCAAATATTACGTGGAAATTCTTCACCAATTTTATCAAAAACCTCAAATAAACTAGTAAAGGACAAGACAACGTTTAATGCTCAAACAGTCAACGACGTAACGTAGACGTAGGTTGACGCAGACACGATCTACTTTATGTGATTCGCGTGTTAACGAAAACTCACCACCGCATGGCGGTTATTTCGACACTATTTACACGAGTAAACCGAAATTATCGATACCTACTTATATCGATAATTTTCCATCCTTTTATATGCAACAAAGCGGAAGTGATTTCCCGGCGTTTATCTGTGGCATACCTTTTGAGTTATGCGCTTTTCAGGCAAAGTCTGAAAAGTCACGACGCATAGCGGCAAATTTTATATGACATGGCCCAAATAACTAAAAACAAGACTTTAAGCACTTTTGGTTTTTAATTTTTATTATTTTGTAGAACATGAAAGAAAAATATATAGCAATTTTTATTGCATTTACAATATATTGTGTGGAAATCAACGTATCCCGGCAGCCAGTTGGAAAATGCCCTAACTCAGAAAACTTTTCAAAAATGCCCTATTTCAGAATTCGGTACCAAAAACGTTAGAGGTAATAGAATTACTTAGATACAAAATTCAACCATTGAAAGGTTCGCACAAAACTTTACGGCTTTAAAGCATTGTTTCGCACTTTGCTGTGGTACCACTAACTTTGTAAAAATATATCCATACTTTAGATTGTGGCGGTGTGATTGCTTAAACCAATTATTTTTCATAAAAATGACGCTGTGGAAAGTTTCCTCAATAGAAAATATATGGCCGACAAGATATGGCACTTGCTCAAACTGATTCGATCCAAATACTTTTCTTTCGATACCATGTAGGTATCGAAACAACGGTTCGAGTAAAAAAAGTAGTTTCTATCGAAACAAAAGTAGCGAGTACATACTCGTAACTCAAAAACTACTTTGCTCGATGTGTTGACAAGTGACTACTCACGGAACGTGGCAAAGAAACTGTTTCGTCCTACGTCCATGAGTCACATATGAGTCATACATAAAATAAAATAACAAAAACATGTTAAAGCAATATATAACAATTTATAAAAATTATATGTTATGGTATATATGGACGTTCTATCGCATATTAGAGCAAAAAACCTGTGGACGTGGGGCATTAACAAAATGCATTCTATGAGGACTGGGAAGTTGTTAAGTCGTGTATGATAATTCATCAAAATCGTATGGCTGAAACTGGTGCCCGTCTTTAATGGGTTAGACTACATAGTGGATATTTAAATACAAAAATTATGTACTTTGAATACACTTGGACTTATTTTTCATCTAAGAGATTTTCAGGTGGGTAATTACCTACCTTTAAAAATTTCAGGTGCGTAGTACTACCCACCATACCCACGTCTTCCGCCGCCCCTGTTTATATGTATGTACATTAGGGCGGGTCTTTTTTTACTATGCGCGTATAGCATAGGAGAATTCTACATGTAATTCTAAGCAAATTTTTCGAAGAAACCATAGGTCTAAAATCAATTTAGAGCTTGCCAACTTGCGAAAATAGGTTTTAAAGAAAATGTGAAAATTTCCAGCTTTAAAAAAAAAATATAAGCGCAGAAATGGATTCCTCACACCAAAAACCCGCTTATAGCATGTTTTTATGCAAAATTTAAGCACTTCTTTACAACACTACAGCAAAATGCTACGCATTTGGCAATTTGGCAAACTCCAAATTGATTTTAGACCCAAGGTTTCTTCGGAAAATTTGCTTAGAATTACACGTTGAATTCTTCTGTGCTATACGCGCATAGACGACAAAATCTCCGATACAAATTGACCCGCCCTAATGTACTTACATATACATATTTTATAATAAAACAATTTTTGTTGTTCGGTAACACTGCTCTTACTACCGAACTAGTTCAATTACGTGAACTATATTTCAATAAAGTGAACGAAGTAGGACTCGGAAAAGCAAGTTCATTGAGCTGAACGAACTAGAAGTGAACTAATATTTAAAGGGAACAAAAAATCCAACTCCAATACCATGACATTTTGGCGATTTTATCTACTCATCTTTTCCAAACCGAATTTTTCTTTTTTTTTTTATAAGAATATGGTAATTCAGCAATAAACCCCACAAGAATATTTTTTTTTAATTTCATACAGAGCTCGGGGAAAATGCAAGAAATACTAAGAAAATTTTCATCGAAATTTTCAATTTTTCATTCCATGATCAAAATCCATTTTTATATGAAAGAAGGTATGCAGCACCCTCGACAAAAAAGTTTAAAAAAATCTACGTTCACGATATGAAACATGCACTAAACTTTAATGCGCTCTAAAACTATTTCTAAGAAATCTAATTGAAAAAAAAAAATTTATCTTAAATTTGGAGATGATTTCGGTAGAGTTGCCCCTACGCTTAAACAATGCTTTGCCTATATTGTAGGGATATTAATATAGGGTTGCCACTTATTTTCAATTTTACAAAATTAAAATAAAACAACTTAATATGAATGTAAAATGAAAGGTTTTTTGATTAAAGTTGCCCAAAACTATTTTCGTTGAAGGTTGCCACGTTTTTTTTTTTTATACCAATCCGTTAAAAAAAAAAACGTCTACGACAACAAGTAACATCCGAACTGTATCTTTTTTATAACCTGAAAATTTGGATAAATAAGAGCGACTTTTGCAAGAGTAGTTAACATTTCATGCAATTTTTTCAGAATATAGAAAAATTTTTCACTCTGCTAAAAATCGAAAAAAAATTTACATAACGCACTTTGCAAGTGGACTACGCAATTGTTGAATATGCTATCTTATTTGTCCCTTCTTTTTATACAATTAAGGAGCGGCTGAATGGTTTAACGATGTTAGCGGTACATAATGATGTGCCGATTACAACACAAGAAGTAACTGAAAAAATGTGTGTTAAGCAACGAAGATTAAAAATCGCTTTATAAGTAATAAGATTTTGTAGACTTGTACATAAATAAATGTAAATAGATACGCGTAAATATATAAATATGCAGATATATTCAATGTGTAAAAACTGAAGTGTATACTAACGAAACCACTACAAAACAAAACTGGACTACACACTAATTAATTAAAATGGTGTTGTATAGTTTTCCTATATTATATGATCATTTACCTTCACGATAAAAAAATTTTCATTCCATAATCTCTTTTCTAAGCGAAGATCTACGATTTAGAAAAAAAATCGTGTTTTGCCTATAGTGCGACACCTCTAGCCATTGTGTATCACAACTTTAAGTTATCGATGCAAATTTTTTTTAACCCTCCCCCCTTCGCCAAATTCTGGCTACGCCACTGCCAAGCAAGTACATACCGAGTGCAAAAAGTGTAAAAATGCATTTTATTTAGATTGCTATAATGAGAAACATATTTGATTTTGTAACATTTTTCTATGAATAAAAGTCTAATATTTTGTATTTGCGGTTAAGTTATTGCACGCTTTTTCTTTTAGCTAAAAGAGAACTTTCAGGAAAAAAATCGCGAAATTTCATATATATTTACGTTAGGTTTTTTGCCGTACGTCCTCGTATCATTTAAAAAAATATCGCGTATCTCATGTGACTCATAAACGTATTTCAACACGGTCTCGTGAGTCAAATATGACTTATTGGACAGGGAAGTTGTTAAAACTGATTCAAAATAATGAAAAAATTAAAATTCAGCTCTTTAACTCTACACAAATAACTCAGATATTTTATGGGTATTTTTTCACCCATTTCGTCCGTTGTCATAGCTTATTAAAAGTGATGAAATTATCAAAAATCCCTCAGAAAAGCTGACTACATAATTGGTTATTTTTATCAACTGATTATTTTTTTACTGCAGAGTACAGATGAGCCTATATACATGCAAGTATTTAGGAAAATGATTACATATGGAAGAAAAAATTTATTCAGCACAATTTTGTTGGTGCACTGAAAACAAAAGACTCAAGCAAGAAACTTTTGCTAATGTAAATGAAGCAATGTAAACTTTGTTTACTTGTTTTAACATTCTAGCTAAGCATCTGCATACTAGCACATTCCCAGTGTACTTCATAAACATATTATTCAAATTGATTTGGGAAAATTTTCTTTAAACATTTGCTTTGGCGATTGGAATGCAAAACACAGCTAAAACCATTTGTTTCAATAAAAGAAACGTTCATCGCCCACTTTTTGTCTTAACAATTTACTTTAAAAACCGTAAGAGAAATTTTAGTTTATTCATTCGAATTGTAAAAAAAAACTGTAATTTGCCTAGCAAATAGGTTAAAAAACTGTAAGGGTGTCTAAAAACCTGTAATTTACAGTTAATTCTGTGTACATATATGTATATGTACACACATGCCAGTCCAACATGCCTTCGTTATGCATCAATGCATAACCTACCGAAAAAGCAACGCCATACGCTTGAATATCCTTTTCGTTCATAACAGGATTCGTGGTGATCATTTTCTCATTTTCTTATAATTCTCAGCCACTTTGTATATTGGTGCAGTTAAGTACTCTGGCTTGAGCGGCGAAAAGCATACTTACCTGGCGTAGAGGTAAACCGTGATCATGAAGGCGGTTCCTCCGGAGCGAGACCTGATCATTGCACATTCGATTGGGTTGACCTCTGCGATTATTCCTAATGTGAATAACTCGTGCGTGTAATTTTTGATAGCCGGGAATGGCGTTCGCGCCGTCCCGACATTATGAATAAATTGACAAACTGAATTATTATCAACTTGTAATTAATTAGCGGATCTGATTAGAATTGGCGATCTACCTTTTGTGTCGTCCTTCTTAAGGTAAGTTGAGTTGCCTTTTTGGAATAATTTCGACAGCTAATGGCTTATTATTTGTAATTTTAAATTAACTGTATAATTAATGAAAACAATATAATAAATAAATTCAACAATAAAATATAGGAATTGTATTAAATATCTGCCTCTGCTGGCCACCTTGAGCTCACGAAAATGTACTGTTAAACAAAATTAAAAAAATCATTTAACATCAGTGATACATTCTCAGATTGCCCACCAGGGATGCCGTTTGGATCTAAATAGATGCAATTCGATACATTTTTTTATGTATGTGGATACTTTTTTAAATAGGCCAAAATTTTATATTTTCTATAAAGTTTTTTTCGTTCAAACCTCGATTTTCATTAAAGACGGTAGAAAGCATTACATTTTCTAAATGTATTAAAAATCGCTACTTAAGCGTGAAATTAAAGCATTTTATTTTTTGTGAAGAGATCTCACCAAAATAGGTATAAGCGCAATTGTTTTAATTAGCTAAAAAGGGTGCTTAAAAAATAATCTAATATATATATAAGTAAATATATACTCTTTCTGTAGTAATCTCTTTCATATCACATATTTTCATTTGGTTATTTAAAAAGAAAGCAGATCTCAATGTAGATTAAAATACTCTGTTAAAAAACTAAATTTGATTTATTTAAGGAAATTTGTATGAATTTTACTGAAACGACTTTAAATACACTCTAAAAAAAATTTATTTATTTGCGCATATTAAGAGAGGTAACCAGTTTCGTGCAATACTTAATTTGCAAAATACTTATGCAAAAAAAATTTAATTTACAAATTGAAATTACAAATGTTTGATTTTATGAAAAATAAAAATATATATACATACATGTATNGGAAATTTGTATGAATTTTACTGAAACGACTTTAAATACACTCTAAAAAAAATTTATTTATTTGCGCATATTAAGAGAGGTAACCAGTTTCGTGCAATACTTAATTTGCAAAATACTTATGCAAAAAAAATTTAATTTACAAATTGAAATTACAAATGTTTGATTTTATGAAAAATAAAAATATATATACATACATGTATTCCAATGGCCTTATTCATAAAAAATAAAGTAGGTTTAAAGAGCTTTATAAATTGACGTTTTCATACATTTTTCAATTTATAAAGCTACTTTATTTTTTATGAATAAGGCCACAAGTCTTTAGGTTGGGTTAAATTATGTCTTTTTCTTGAAATTTTTTGGTTTTCTTACAAATTATGAGATATATACATACGTAAAAAAAAACTGGATACATTTGGATACATTTTTGGCTTGGTCAGTGATACATTTTCTTGAGAGGGCGCGGCAACACTGCTGCCCACTTAAACTGAAAATTATCTTAGGTTAAAGCCCGATTTCAAGTTTAGCCCTACCAAGAAGTTTTAAAATAGTAGAAAATCATTTTATCATATCTCTTCGCCCATTTCCTCGCTATTCGGTTTGAATGGTTCGCTACAAGCTATATATCGCGCGCCGAAGAACGTCACCAGTGATGTAGATTTGATATTCTTTAATAAGCAGTTAGCTTCCCGTTTGTTTTTCAAGTATGCAGCATATTCAATCGATCCTCGATTCCTTTCTGTTTGGTGTGGCATCTTAAGAATACCAATTGATGCATCAACAGAGCGTATCTTTGCGAAAAGTTTGCTCATATTTCTCTCTCTCGATCTTTGCCATTTGATTTCCACCACTTCGCGGTAGCTCAAAGTCAATGTCCTTTTTCGTTAAGCGCCAAATATGCTATTATCCTTTGACAAGGAATTCTCAACCATTTTATTTGCCATTTCACTTAAGTGCTCTGACTTCAGCTGCGAAAAGCATACTTACCTGGCGTAGAGGTAAACCGTGATCATGAAGGCGGTTCCTCCGGAGCGAGACCTGATCATTGCACATTCGATTGGGTTGACCTTCGCGATTATTCCTAATGTGAATAACTCGTGCGTGTAATTTTTGATAGCCGGTAATGGCGTTCGCGCCGTCCCGACATTTTGAATAAATATTATTTATATTTTTAAGCAAATAAGTCTATCTCAAAAATAATCTATACGAATTCACGTATTCTGTTGGTTAGCCAGTTAGTCAGATAATACGCGTTATCTACAGCCTATAATTTGGTCTAAAGAATCCGTTTGTGTTCTGCTGATGAATTCTTGAAGACTAAAGGAATCCCTTAAGATCCGTAAAAAAATTGTAAATCGTCAGAATGCAGGGCTGAAGGGAAGTGTTCAAATTGAAAGGAATGCTGATCCTTTCGATGTAGTCTCGTAATTACTATTTTATTTAAGACACCAGCCCATGAGGGCAATACCATTTTCCGCGCTTACCTCTAGATAGGACGGCAATGGAATTTATATTAAACATTTTCTGAAAAAAATTTAGTATCATTTCAAACAAGCCACATGGAAACGAGCTTAATGACCATTTTTTGTTAAGAAGTATCTTTTAGGTCCAACTTTTTCATAAAAACTGTTGCACAGTGGAATCCGCCGAAAGGTTAAAATACAAGTTTACACAAGAACTCAAAAAAAACTAAGTACTTAAAAATTTTAACGTGGAAATAATTTTTTTATATTTTATTGATTGCATAACTTTGATATTAAAATGTTTGTCATTTAACGGCTAATGGAAATGCGGTACAGTACTTTTAAAGTATAACAAAATTCACCTAGCATCTGATATTTTAAACCTCCTCCTCCTTTTCTCGACCAAAATATTATTGTAATACTTAATCTGTGCACGCACACACACGTACAAGTCGTAGAGGAGAGAAATTTATCACTGCTGCAGATTTAACGCCTTTTTCTTGTACGCGTTGACACGCTCGTCCGTCCATTCACGCAATCATTTATTACAAAGCGAATTTTCACAATCGGGAAGCTTACGATTACGCTTTAAGTTGGAGGTATAACCCAAATTCCTTTTTACCATGCAGACAGCATAAAGAATGAGTTGAAGAATTGGAAATAATGAAAAAAGTAGAAACACATTTACAATAGTAAAAATTATGAACATATACATAGATATATGTACATATGTATGAGCACATATGTTTGTTTATAAACAATATTGCTTTCACTTGCCAAGCATCCTTTCACTACGACATACAAAATGTACGAAGACCCAACATTGCTAAGCTAAAAAGCTGCGAAGCATATAGCTACGTATGCAGTATATTAGGGTGGTCCAAAAAAATGCATGTGAACAAGTTAAGTTGGAAAACAACTTCAAACCTGTTCTTTTTATTTTGAAACCAAAAAAAAAAACAAAATTGAGGCCGCTCAAAGTTTTACATGTAAAAACAAATTTCTGTGGAAATGGTATATGTAGAATTCTTGAAAATCAATATTTTTCGGAAAACTTCGTTTCTCTTCAGGAGACTTCCCACAACAATACCCAATTGTTTATTTAACCATTTTCTATTAATAATTAATTTTTATAGGACCCCTAAAAACCTCAAAAAATGCAATGGGGACACATTTT
>NW_016158760.1:45492-60820 GCF_001687245.7 Rhagoletis zephyria
ACAAATGTACATACATATATACATAGGTACTTAAAAATGTACGTATGTAAATATTCATGTATACAATTTTGCTCAGGATTCGCAGGGCAAAGTTGCGAATAGATGTATTTTTTCTATTCTTGCGATTCTGCTGTTTTTCAATATTCACAAAACCGTTTGAGCTTTAAGCACTTCTGTGTTTCACCATAAACTTTTTAAAGAATTTATTTGAATGACAATTGAGGTAGTGTTGTCATTTCTAAGAGATGGCAGCGATAAATATCAATATATCAATATAATATACAAATCAATCAAAGAAGTATAAATTGGGGCGAAATCGAACTTTATAAACGCGTACACATATGCAATTATTAAAATTTCGGTGTTTTCGCTTATCTTAAATTTGCTGTTATATGGGAAGTGGATTAGTTATGGGGTTTGTTATCAGGAATTTAGCTTTTATGCAATACCTGTACCGAGTGTGGTAGAAATTGATAAATCGGTTACCGAGATACACATACATACTATGTACGGTGTCATAATAAGTGAGCGGTGCCACGCCCATTTTCCAAAAATTTATGATAATTTCTGATTTATCTGATTTATCGCCGTTTTCGTATTTCGGTAAATGACCATAGTTACCGAGTTTGGTAGGCATTGGTGAAGCGGATACTGAGATACAACATTTCATCATAAATGGGCGGAGCCAGGCCCATCTTGCAAGTTTCATAACCCACTTAAGAAAAAAATGTAATGAGTTGCAGCAAATCCAACTGTGTATAAAACGATGTTGTTAAAAGTCAAAAGTATCTACGTCATACATTGCGCTTGGCTACAAAAATATTATTGAAATGTTCAAGCATACCATTTAGCATGTGGCAATAAACTTGGGAATCTCAAATTGTTAGATTTGATTGACAGTAGATATTTAACATTATCAAGCACTTCTCTACAAAAAAGGTTAAATTGTTGTTAGCAATTTAAATTTTTATACCATGTGTATAAAAAAATGTATATAAGAGGGTGATCCAAAATAATTAAAGTCGGTATTTTAATGCTTCCACCCCCTAGGATACCCCTAATTTTTATTTTGAAATCAAAAAGTATTTAGAGGTCGCTCAACACGTTCAAAGTTTTCCATATATTTTATATGGGGGAAAATCAACCAGGGGGTGGCGGCATTAAAATTCCGACTTTACTTTTTTTTTTTTTACATGCATTTTGGACCACCCTAATGTGTATGTATGTGGGCATATTTATTTAAATTTTTATTACTAGACTTTTTGAAAGTCACCTAACATCTTACACCTAGATCATTAAAATTTAATTAGATTTTTCGAGGAAAAAATAAATAAATTTTTGCATCGTACTTTTAAGGCAACCACGCGAGATCGAAAAATGGCAAATTTTCTACACATCTGTTTATATTAAGTACCAAAACACTTACATATTTATTTATACTTATACACACATATACTCCAATGGTAATTTCTAGAACGTAATGAGTAATTCGATGTTAAAAAAATTGCCAACAAATACCAACTTTGCTCAATCATAAGCCAAGTAAAGCTTCGAGTGAAGTCCAAGCGCACCCAGGTCGTACATAGTACCGTAAGTATAGGGTTTAGTACATAGTTAGGTATGTACATACATATGAACGTGCGAATGTACCTACGCCAACTGATGATGAGAAAAGGCTAATAATTTGTCTGCAATTAACGAAACTATATAGGTACAGTGAAACATTGATATAACGATGTGGAAGGGGTTGAACAAATACTTCGTTATACATATCTATACTATCGTTATATTTAGAGAATATAAAAACCTCGATACAACGAAAAAAAAAAACATTTTATTATAGTTTCGTTTTTTGTTTATGGCGGTACTCCTAACTGGTGATGTAAAGGACTTTTACTGTCAATAAGTTCCGAAGGTTTTCATGATTAGAATTCCTTCGGTGTATGTGTAGAGCATTTTTGTATGGAAAATTTCGCAACAACGATCCTTTTTAAGGGGACTCAGCAAAAATTGGGTTTAATGGAGTTTTTCATTTTATCGAGGTTAGTTCGTATCGAGGTTTTACTGTACATGATGTGACATACCTCTCACTTCAAGCAGATGCATAAATATGTACATTTGTGGGTACATATGTGTGTATTTAATCAAATGCGATTCTTTCGACTCATGTGATACTACGTGTAGATATACGATTCAAAGCTTATAAAGTATTCGTATGACATGATAAAGTGTACATACCTAAATAATGTATACATACCCTGCAGCAATTCAGACTCACCCTAGGTTAGCCATCAGATAGTCCCTATTGTAACCAGAGCACTTGTCCCTAATAATTCCCCTGCCAATATGGTTTCAACTGGCATTTTTAGTATTGTCGTGTCATTGGAAAAGGACCGGTCCACTCAACAGTGACCGTAAGTTAGTCCTGGACTAGTCCAATTTTGGCGATTTTTTTCGTTGGTACACGATTACGTTCTGCACTTCACAGATGCTTTTTCATATTTCGGAAACACAAAAAAAAAACTATTTTATCATTTTACCACCATGCTGCTTCAGACGGCATTTGAACCCGGACCCTCCTGTAAGCTAACAAATAGTGGCAAGCATCACTGCGCACTTAGCTACAGCCACACATGTAAATGTGTGCTCAAATGTTTACTTTGAATCAAGGCCAGACGTAGCGATTGGGGTATTTACAGGGTGGTGTTCTTCAAAATTTTATTTTTGTTGAATTGCAAGACAACACCACCCTTTCATTTCCAAACTGTACTTTTCGTCTATCTCTAGACCGATTCTTTGGGGACTGGTCGAAGGCTGACATTTTCGATGCAACCAAATGTCCAATTCTGACCAGTCAAATTTTAACCAGTGAAGTACTAGTCCTTTACGGAAAATTGGCCGCCCTATTGCTGCAGGGTATGTATGTAGGTGATGTAGGGTATGTATGTATGATGATGAAATATTTATGCGCACCTTAATTATAATGGCAACTATACATTACATACTGGCACGCATGCGTATACACATATGTATGTATATTCATTAAAACGCTTGCTAAGGTTTCTGGAAATCACTTTTGTGTATGGAAAATTCACTTCATTAAAAGATCATTAAAATTGCATTGACGATGCCGCCAAATGCAAATGAAAGGAATTATCACATGCTATTGTACGAGACTTTTGCATTTACCTGCCGAAGGTATGTACATATGTACAATGTTCATATCGCACCCTAAATCAAAAACAGTCGCAACTCAAAAATTTTCAATTTTTTTGCCATAAAACAACTCTTTGCCCTTCGAGTATTTAATGTTTATTATTTTTGGCAATTTTTTTTTTTGTGGAAGGTGTTGCTCATTTTCTCCATGCAATAAAATTGTCGAGCATTCTTTGTATGAAGAAGAAGATGCCCGACCAAAAAATTGTCAAAAATCAACGGTAAGTCCTAGCTACTTCAAACTTGCACTTTATTGTTTTTTTAGATACTAAGCTATATTTTTTATAAAAAAGAATAAACAAAGAAAAGTGGCCAAAAGTTGCTAAAATTTTGTCTCCCTATTTACATTCTTGCCACCGTATATTTAACGTCCACCAAAATCACCCTCTTCTTTAACTGGTAAATACTATTAAGACTGCTTTTGTTTTTTGCTTCTCCTGAAAATTTGAGATTTTTTGAGTTGTGACTGTTTTCGATTTAGGGTACGAGATGTGCTAATGTTTGTGTGTATGAGATCCACATGTGCCAGAGGTACAGATGTACAGTGGGTCACTGTGGATAAAATAATTTTTGAAGAATTTAAATAAACCAAGAATTCTGATAGTTCAGTTTTCCATAAACTTACATTTCGAGCTTTTTTCAATAAATAGCTCTAGACATTAAAAAAATAAGCGCTTTTAAAAAGTGCCCGAATAGTTCAAAGTTTCAAACAAGTGACGTTTTTAATTTTCAGTTAATTTTTAAGGCATCTATTACTAAAATTCGTAAAATCCCGTAATTTATTCATCGATTCTCACTGGCATTTAACCCTTTCACATCTTGCATTCTCAAGTTCCTGCCTGCTGACATTGAGCTGGTCAGAGGCGCGCCCGCACGCGGTTTCGAGGCTAACCTTTATCGTCTTTCTCGGACTCACCGCGCAGGGACCTGTGAACACCTGCCGGCAACGTCCTTGGGGGCGGTCGAGGGAGCAGCTGCCTGGGGAATGATGAGTTAGGATCACCCCAATACTTTCTACCAGGCAGCCCAACTTTTGCGAGATCACAGCCTCGGTGGATTCAAGTAGTCGTCTTCACAACATCGTGGCGCTTTATCGATTAAATACCTAGTAATTACCGTTCAGACAAATGATAATTTCGCAGAAATATGGAAAAGTTCTTATGCAAAACATTTACATATACTTTAATTTTTTTCAGGCCCATTTTTAAGACAAAATTTGCGATACAAATTTTTGTCATGAAAAGCTTTCATTCCTCCGACAAAGCCCACGCCTTTGAAACTTAATTTAAGCAAATGTCGTTTCAAAATGCAACACAGTTGCAGCAAAGAGCTTTTTCTCCATAGAAATCAAAAAGTATCTGCTTTGTGAAGACAAAAGGCGAATTTAATTTGCAAAGCATATAAAACGAAGAAAATGAGCAAAGTTTTTATCGAAACTCTAAGAGATTAGTTTGTGTTTTGGTTGCTCACATTTAATTCTATTTTATTTTTCGTTTTCTTTTTTGTTGTTTTAGAGCTTTGCTTTTCTTTGTTGCTAATGCTTTGTAGCGTTGTTATTATTTGTTGTTGTAGTAAATATGCAACAATCGGCTTTACCTTTGTTTCACATTTAATCTGAAAATAAATGCCGGTTTTGTCACCGCTAGGCCTTAAAAACTACTTGGAAAGTAAGAATTCTGCATACTTAGACACACTCACACATACATACATAAGTATGCATGGAAATACTTTGGTAGAGCCTAATAGATGTTTTGATTTGAAAGACAATTATTTGCAGGTACTCATGTTATTTTAAATTTCAACTCTTAAATGATGATTTGAGAAATATTTGATACAACTTGATTTTTTTCTTTTTATTGCAGCTTCAGGGCGCGCACCACCAGAGCCCTACTACGGTCGCTATATCGGACAATTTACCAATTTTGCACACGGGATAAGGGTGAGTTCAAATTTAAAATATAATTAAATTAATTAAATCTACATCAACTTTTACGACAGGATGCGATATTTAACCTACAATTGGACACTGTCCTCTCAAAACAGAATAAAAAAATGGACTAACCGGTCAAAAACCGGATAACTGACAGCCCTGAGAACAAACTAGGTTCGCAAAATTATTTACGGCTGTTTTTGGAGTATACTTACAATACTGACTTTAGATTCGTTCTTGTTTGTGAATTATTGCGAATTTTGGAAATTTTCGAAAAGCTATATATTTCCCATCGCCATTGAAAAAATGCTTCGATACATTTTAGGTATACCGTTATTCAGATTTAAAAAAGTGGTTCCACTTAATTACGTATAGCTTACGGACCAATTTGACAGTTTTAATACGAGGTGCGGCAAATGAAAGCTAAAAGAATTCTCCATAAACCGCATATATGTATATATGTACATCACTTTTCGATAGGCCTGACAGTTTCTGAGAAATTAATTAATTTCAGATTTTTTTAATGAAGCAACTTTTTTTTTAGCTGTATAACGATAAATATCAAATATCTCGAATATTGAGAGGTTTTTAAAAGCTCGGAAAACCAGGTATAATATATTTATGGTTCAGTAAGATTATAAATAAATAGATTTCTGACCCACAGTAGAATTTGGGATATAAAAAAAACCCTTCAGGGGTTTGGGGATATCTTTTAAGTTAACAAGTTACACTTTTCTAGAAATTCATGAATGAGTTTGGTGCAGTGCTTGTAAATATTAGGTACTTTTCCTGTTCGCAAAAAGATCGTCAATTGTTAGTTAAAAAAAAAAAATGTTTAAGTAGCGTTTAAAATAAGCATCTACAAAACGGCGTTTCCAACGGAAAGTCTATCGAAAAAAAATAAAGGTAATATATCTAACGTATTTATGGGCCATTTTGTCTGCTTTTTGCAGAATATACTGCTATGTATGCAGAAACACTTTTGCGAAAAATTATCTCTTTAGGTGGCGCCAGGGTGGAGATATTTTGGAAAAACCGTATTTATGGTCCGATTTGGTTCGAATTTGGCGTACATACATATGTATGTAGTTGAAACATAATAAGTCGTAGATTTCCAAAAAAATTACATCGAATCGGCCTGAAGTCAATATATAAAATACATATACTCGATATAGAGCTAATTTTAAAATAAGAAAAAAAAAAGAAAATTTTGAAAATAATTTCTGACGTGTATCTAATAGGAAATTTATGTCACATCACGTCACGTCACGTATAGCCATCCACAATTCGCAGAGTTTTTCGATTTTGTAAGAAAAGAAAAAATCAACTTCCACTTTTGTCACATAGCGTCATTCTCTTTAATTGCGTATGTATATTTAATGGCCATGCAACTCGGTCGTTTTCTTTTATTTTGTTAAATATAGAGCTAAATAATTAGGTGCTACACAACCATAAAGACCAAATTAGTACCATTTATAGCTCCCAAACAACTGACTTAAATATAATACATAACAATACATACATATATGTATGTACTTATGTATGTATAAACGAATGTGTACGATGCGGAAAATGTTGAAATCCTGAAATTTGCTATTTTTTTCATACACACAGTCACATGACTGCAAACCGTTTGCCTGCTATGGCTACCCTTGTGCAGGATCTCACTACTACACATGCATATGTAAATGCTTACATGCATACATACACTCGCATAAGCAATTGAAGTTTATTTAAAGGATTCATTTGAATATCCTTTTCGTTCATCTCAGAATCTATGCTGATCCTTTACCAAGAATTCTCAACTAGTTTGTGTACCATTTCCCTTAAGTGCTCTGACTTCAGCTGCGAAAAGCATACTTACCTGGCGTAGAGGTAAACCGTGATCATGAAGGCGGTTCCTCCGGAGCGAGACCTGATCATTGCACATTCGATTGGGTTGACCTTCGCGATTATTCCTAATGTGAATAACTCGTGCGTGTAATTTTTGATAGCCGGGAATGGCGTTCGCGCCGTCCCGACATTATGAATAAATACATAAAAAAAAATCTGGTAAACAGCAGTGTGTTCAGGCAGAGTACGTTTTATATACTTTCTCTCTAAAATCACTGGAATTTGTAGAAGTGCTGTTAAATTTTTCGGCTTTTTAGCTTCATTTTTCACTGCCGATAACTTTTTCTAAACCGTAAAATCATTTTAGCTCAATTTTTTGGATTATGTGATCTTCTGGTTGTTATTTTGCATTTTTCGATAATTTTTAACCGTTAAAATGGAGACAGCCGCGAACCCTAGCCGCGAAAATAACGTAAGCGACATGTCTAGAATTATCTAGATGCATTTCTGCATCAAAAAGAAATAAAAAAAAATGTCGTTTACGGTATTTTGGCGGTTAGGGCCTGATATATTTGAAAAATATATATTAAAATCAAAATCAGAAGAGGAGGGTCCTAATTACTTTTCCACGTTTACATTAAAATAAAATGTTTCAAGTGTTTTATGGTTTGCCATCTAAGAGGTTAAACAATCGACATTGAAGACGACAGAAAGCAGGCAAGAAAGTCCTGAAATTTGAATGTCTTTCAAAGCGTAAAAATTTTCTTTTAAAAGAAATCTTTGTTTTCGTTTGAGTCAATATCGCGGCATTCAACTTCGCTTCTGTTTAAGTAATCTTTTATGAAAAGAATATCGTTAAAAGACGTGGTTTCCAGATTGTTAATTTATTTTGTTACTTAAATTAAGCTAAGAGAAAAAATTTTCCACATTTGATGTTAAAGTCAAATAGAAATCCCAGCAAGTGCTGCCAGATGTCTGAATAGTGGTGATTTTTTATACATATGGAATTCTGATTTCATTTTGATATCCTCAGTTTAAGATTTTGGCGATATTTTCTGAAAATTAGTCTTAATTTTTTTTTTTAAGAAATGCCCTAAAACCGGAATCGTAATTAGCTGGTAGTTGATCTTTGCCGATAGTAGCTTGACTTTAGGAGTTATTCCATTGAAAAATAACAGATATATAATGCTCCGTTATCAGACGAAGTCGCGCGAAGAGCATTCTTTAGTCTACATCGGCTCGAAAAGCTTTTTCAAACTCGAACGGATGGGAAAGACATTTTTCAGCCAAAATAAAATTACTTTGAACATGAAATGAAGGACCGATGCGACGACCAGAAAAGTATGTATTTAGGTGTCGCTTACCATTATTGCTGCAAAAGTTGTGGAAACTTATTAATAAATTTAGGGCATAACCAATCAACTCCATTAATTGGTGTCAACTAATTATTCCCAGTTGTATTTAGGTTATTTTATTATATGTATGTATGTATGTAAATAATTTTGATTAAAAAATATAACTCACTCTACATTCTAATAACACTTAAATATCTTCTGTCCCTTAGGGTACCATTTATGCAGTCGACGAATCGACGCTCTTCATCAAATCCTTTGCATACGACGGCACGGGACCGGATGCATTCTTCTGGGTTGGTAAAACTCCACGTCCCAGTCCCGAAGGATACATCATACCATACCCAGAAGAGTATGCTGGCATGTAAGTATCTACACTTGTGTGCGATACAAAAATATGGTGCAAAAATATGTATGCCAATATGTATGTATGTATGTAGGTGTATGTATAAATAAAATTTCCTTAGATTTTAAGTATTCATGTGTATATGCATATACATAAGTATACCCGCATACATAAATCTAGGCGCGCCCTTTCGGCATTTGTTGCAATATGCTGATGCTGCAACTATAACAGCAACCGCAAAAGGTATAAACACAAACGGAGGCTCATAAAAAGTGCATACATACATATAAAGATGGAATTTTATATGTGTACATTAGGGTGCTTTTTTTCGGCGACTATTTTTCTATTGCACACCCACCTCGAAATTTTTGTGTAAAGACTTCTGGTGCAAAATACACATAAACTTTGAGTTGTTTTCTTCAAAAGTCTACAGCTCAGAGGCATTTTATTATTTTATTTTTATATTTATTATATATTTATGATGGAGTTTCTTCAGAACTGAATGCTCTACAGAAGTGTCCATTACGGCGTAACCAGCGAAGCAATACGTGTCACTGAACCCTATATTTTCATAAAATTGTTTGCTTGCCCCTATCTCGTAAATAACAATTCAATTCAATTTCCTTAAAAAATGTTCAAAAACACCAAAACGCTAACATCGATATTTCTTTAGATCTTGGGCTTTCAATAAATAAAATATCTCTGAGCTGTAGACTTTTGAAGAAAAAAACTCAGAGTTTACGTCTATTTTGAACGGGAAATCTTTGCACACCTTGAATGAGCATTTAGTATTAATTATAAATTTCAAGGAAGTTTCAGGATTGTTTTTTTTTTTAGGTATGTATTTTCTGAGAAATTTCGAGGTGGGTGTGCCGAAAAAAAAATTGTCGCAGAAAAAAAGCACCCTAATGTACATATGTTTGTTTGTATAATCACGAGACCGAGAAATTAACTGGTTCTAGTGGCCGCATCCACATATGCGCGTACATATGTATTTTTTTAGGATAAGAGGATATTGTGGAAAAATCAAATTTTTTTATTGCAAAAACTTTGAATATAATTTTATTTTATCTATTAAAGAGGCTCCACTTTTGTTTTACGAGCTTAAAGCCAAATAAATTCTTAGTTGCACATCCCTTTGTGTATGTATGTATATTTAAAATCCTAGGACTTTGGTCAGAGAACGTATATAAACTGTAGAAAATATAATAATGTTACACTTTGAGAAGTTCAAGGAAATATCATTGTAAATACACCAATTTATCAGTGAAGAAATATCTTGCGGTGGACTAACACAGTGGCTGAAGTTTTGACTCAGTAGTGTAAGTTTGACTGATGTCATTTATAAATGACTTCCCTGCTAAACCCCTGATGTAACTGTTATAGATTAGGAGCGGAGGTTCCCAAATTTAGTAGTTTTTAAAACACAAAACTTGAAACAACAAAACCGAATACCAAATCTAGAAAAATCTATGACAAACAACCAAGCAAGCAAGAGTTCCACCGTCTCATCCTCTTCAAGGCAGGATGGGCAAATGGAGTTGTTCATGTACGCCTATCGCAGTCGGTTGTTTGTACCACGTGAAGTGACCAGTCAGCACTGCAAAAAGTTTTCTGCAGTCCCGTCTGCTCAGTGAGCGCAAACAACTAGATAGAAATAATATATGGTAATACTTACATAGATAGAGGGCTGGGCAATCCATTAAGTGCAGCTCCCCCTGCACATATTTTCCAACACATATGGAGCCTATGGCTTTGAGGATAGCCAATACCTCAGCCTGGAAGACCGAAGCATATTCCCCAAAAGAAAAGTGAAGCTTAGCCCCACCAACTTCGAAAACCTCCCCAGATCTTGACCCAGAGTCAGTTTTGGAGCCATCAGTGAAGATTCGACAATGTGTGAGTCCGGGCTCAGTGCTGGAACTACTTAAACCAGCATTCAGCCTCTGAGAACTCAGCATTATAGAATCACTTCAGCAAAGGTAATGGTGGCGTACTATTCTGTAACATTGAAAAGACACAAGTACTCCGCCTCGCCCCACTTAAGGTTATACTCAACATCCGTTTCTTTTTAGTCTGCAGGGGCCTTTGAGGCTTCCCTACGTATGGAGACACAAAGTGACGGTAAGTGCAGCAGTGCGTGAAGAGCACTATAAACTACTCAAAGAAATCAAAAGAGGTTTCAAAAATAGCGAATTAAAGCTAAATAAAGGGCTATCTGATCTATATGCCGGCATAAATGAAAAAATGTCTTTCAATCGCATTATCCAAAAAAAAATCTAAAAATTTGCAAAATTATTTTTTCCTAAAAAATTTTAGCAAAGAAAAATAAGAAAGGCTTTTTTAAAGTCTAAATACGACCATTTTTTTACCGAAATACGGCCTGTCAAAAACCATCGAAAAATCTGGTTTTTTGTTCCCTTAATTTTTTGGGGTAATGTATTAACTTACTTAAACTGAGGCCCGATCAAGGGATATAAAGCAGCTCCAACCACTCGGCTACTCGGATCTTAAGATCAACTGAAGCTTTAATTCGATAGTTAATCAATTGTTACCTGCATAAGGTGTTTCTAAAATTTGGCTCTGTTGGATAATCTTTTTTAGTTTTAATGCGAAGATTTTCCAATTTTGCTGATAAGACCCGATGAGCTGTGATTATATGTAGTATATTTTCCAGCTTATATTAAAGAAGGCTAATAAACTTTAAACGCATGTAATGTACATATGTCATTAACATCCCCCAAAACCCCAACGAAACCACTGATGCTGTCATCTTTTTGTTATTGTTACGCACGGCTGACAATAGAACCACTTTGAAAAATTAAAAACATTTTTCATCACAGCCATACATACATAGCTCACCTTCTCCCATATGGTAGCATATATACGCACACTTCGAGTATTTGTATATGTATATGTAGGTGTACTTAAAAATGACTCGAAGGTTTAAAATACTACACAGAAACCTTGTAAAACTTATTTATTAGCCTAGAACTCATTTATGTGCTTGAAATTTAAAGAGCTAACTACATATGTACATACTTAAAAATCCGTACATATTTATACACATACATAGTATGTATGTATGTGCATTTTCCATTACGTACCTATGACTTGAGGAATTATGTATGTATGTATGTATGTCCCACTGCATTCCAAATGTCACCTGAAGGTTATTGCCAAAGGATTTTATTTTACTTTTTATGCTTGGCAACTAAATAATATTTAAGCGACCCCCTTTGGTTGCCACACACACACACACAAATTAAGCCATTCTTATCCTCGCTTATCTGCACTTGTCAGTTGAGCCAGCTACATACAGTACATATTTATAAGCATACTACGTGTGTATATGTGTTTATGTATGCTTGCACCCGCCATTCTCTTCATTTGCGTTGCCTTAATTTGTCATCGCTTGTCAGCATTGACATTTGGCTAAGAAATATTAGCGCATTTAAATTTGCCAATGCAACACGAAAATCGCAAGGCAGTCAGGTGGCACCACAGATCCTTGGCTTTTGCGGGAAATGCATTTCTGTTTTGCAACATTCAAGGAAATGTATAATCTGTTATGCACTCGTATGTTTTCATCACTCTTGTTGACTTTGATATACAAAAATCGAGCGAAGAATACAAGGAGCACTTGTTGGCATTCAGCGGTGCATTAATGGTTGCTAATTTTAAGCGTAGTTTCAAAAAACTGTTTTCATGAAAACCAAAATACACATACTAAAGTACAGCTATGAATATGAAAATGTACGCACATGCAAAGCAGCAGCTTTAAATAGTAAATCGAATTTGATAAAAATACAAATTATATGTCGACTGCTTTGTGGAAGATCGACCTATCTCGGCAGCCAGTTCGAAAACGCCCTATCTCAAAAAACTTTTCAAGAATGCCCTATTTCAGATTTTTTTTTTTTTTGAAAAACACTCTATCTCATAATTTGGTTGACGAATGGCCTAACTCAGAATTCGAGTCAAAAACATCCTATCTCAATTCAAAATTTATTGAGAATGTGCTGATATAGGGCGTTTTTGAATCGGCAGCTGAGATAGGGCGATTTTGAAACGAATTCTGAATAGGGCGTTCTTTAAACGTTTTTTTGAGATAGAGCATTTTCCAACTGGCCGCCAAGATGGGTCGATCTTCCAATCAGCAGGCCGATATATGGTGGGCCAACTTGTTAATATGTAACATTTGTATGTTATAATGGGCCGAATATTATGCGTGCCGCGAATATTATAGAACATGTAATGACCTAATGTCACGTTCTACATGATTATTAAAAGCTTTTTATAAAATACATACATATGTGGGTCGTTCTTAAAAAACATGACCAATTGGTGTCCCCAGACTTTACTATTTTAAATTTTGTTTCTTCAAAAAGAAAATAGAAAAATATCTGCATTTTTATAAATTATTATCGATTCTACGTAACTATATTATAAAAAAAAAATAATTAATTATCTGAAAATAACTTAAAAAATATTTTCAATGTCAAAGGTTTAGCAAAAACCTGTGTCCCGAGCCAATTTATAAAAATTTAATAGTTATTTTCAGTTGAAATAAAATTGAAAAAAAATAATATTTACAATTTTTGTTATTCAGTTTGTGTATATTAATACCATATATAGAAAAGAATGATGAAAAATAATTTTTTTGTATAATTTTTATGAAGAAAATTTGTGTCCCCAGGTTTTGGTCCCCTCTGTTACGTCCACTCATTTTATTGAAAAATGTTTGTTAAACGTTATGACGCGTATATTTCTCAGGCCGAACAGTGTTGTGTGGTGGTCCACTTATGCAATTTGCTAAGTTTTTCCTGCGAGCATGAAAACGTCGATCGAAATCATATGCACGTTTATGACATACACATATGTATATATATCGTATATGTATATATACGAGTATATATGCATATTCCTGTAAATGGTGGTGGCGCCACATACTAAAATGCAAAATTTTAAACATCAAACACAAATTGAGCGGCGATTGAAAATCACATGCGCTCATTGTACATATATACATTAGTCCGCACCACCTTACAAGCAAACAAAAAAAAGTGCGCCGTACACCCCTGAGACTAAAATATTTTTGCAAGGCAATTTCAAAAAAATATATTTTTTCGCCGAACATAGAGGTTGCCTTCTAAATTTTTAAATTTTTCGGCAATAACTTTTTTTTTTCTAAACAGTTCTACTGGAATAAGCAAAATATCTCCTCACCTAAAGTTTAAGGACTTTTCGTGGGCTTTAATTTACTGACAGTAGGGAGGTAGAACTGCGATCTGGTGGCTACGTACTGGAACGGGGTATTTGAGGACAATGGACTTTGAAACAAAAAAAAATCTCCTCGAGACAAAAATATCGATATAAAATACTTTAAGATCCGACTCCAAATGCCGAAGATATGAGGAAGAATATAAAAAGGCGCCAAGGGACCAAAATATATATATGATATCTGTGACTGTGTTACTACCGATTGAGGGAGTGAAACTAAAAAAATCGCTCATTTGATTTTTTCAAGACCACCCTAATGTATATAGGTATTTTGTCTGACCCGAGTTGTATGTGGTGAGTATGGAAGCTGGAGAAGCATTCAAGTGGAAAGCCAAAGTCATTTAAGGATGTCATACCTAATAAGTGTCTAGAAAATGGTGTATAGTTTTAGGCGCTTAAACGTATAGAGTGCACACACATACATAAAGACCGGGATTCGTGTGTAGTTGTATGAGTAGAAATGCATTAGCATACAATGCAGCTACATTTTTACAATTTTCATGACTTAAATATGACGAACAAAGCGCTTTGCTAAACTCAATTTAATGGAAAAATATTTGGCAGTTATTATGAAGTATTGCACTTGGAGAAATCGATCGTCATAAATTTTGTAATTCTGGCATTTTAAGAATATTACAGCTAAGTTTAAATTAAAAGTTACAAAAATATGGTCGTATTCTGAGAGGTAGCCGTCAATATTGGTGGGGTGGAGTGTATTTGAAAAGGCCAGGAAAGGCAGTTATAAAAAATGCTAATAACAATTATTAGATGTAATTTTTTAGAACTTGATTTAATAAAAAAAAAACTCTTTCTTTAGTCATGCATTAGAAAGAATAGTTTATTCCAAGTAGAACTACATAGGTACTTATTATTAGAATCAATGGAAAACTAGTACAAGGATGCAAAATAAACTATTTTTCTGATTCTAAAAAGAAAAGTAAAAACATGACTCAGTCAAAAATCTATTGTCTCGCTTGTTGACTCTCGGTGGATAAGTGTGAGATTGTTTTACCGTTACCGCCAACACATTTACATTAGATTACCTAAAAAATTCTAATTTTTACTTAAAATATATTTAAGAATTTATTTTAAAACCAGGGACCGAGAACGCGTTCCTGTTTTGGTTTAGTTCTGCATGAGAACAAAATGTAATATCAAGAACGTTCCCACAAAAGAACTAAACGGGAACTAAAGTGTTGAGAGCAGTATGAACTGGGACAAAATAAGAAAAAAAAAACGGTTCGGGAACGTTTTCGTAAAGAAAAAAGTCCGAAAAAGAAAACTCTCGGGAACTTTCTCAAGAAGAACAAAAAGAGAACGAAAGTATCGAGAACATTTTCAAGGAGGATCAAACAAGAATAAAAGTCT